>NC_064812.1:75358687-75428885 GCF_023721935.1 Panthera uncia
TCACCTCCTTGGTTAAATTTATTCCTAGGTATTTTATTCTTGTTGATACAAATGTAACTGGGATTGTTTTCTTGGGTTCTCCTTCTTATACTTACTGTTAGTATATAAAAACAAAATAGATTTCTGTATCCTGGTTTTGTGCCCTGAAACTACTGAATATGCTTATTAGTTCTCACAATTTTTGGTAGATTACTTGGGGTTTCTTATATATAAAAACATGTAATCCACACAGAGTTTTCTTTTTCCTTTCCAGTATTCTATTTCTTCATGATTCAGTCTTAGAAGGCTGTATATTCTAGGAATTTATCCATTTCTTATATATTGTCCAATTTGTTGGCGTATAATTGGTCACAGTAATCTCCAATGAGCCTTTGTTTCTCTTTGGTATTAGTTGTAACTTTTGCTCTTTCATTTCCGATTTTATTTGAGCCCTCTCTCTTTTTCTCAGAACGTCTCACCAATGTTTGTCAATTTTATCTTGTCAAAGAACAAGCTCTTTGTTTCACTGATCTTTTGTATTGTCATTTTCAGTCTCTACTTCATATATTTGGCCTCTGATCTTTATTATCTCCTTTCTCTTACTGAGTTTGGGCTTTGTTTATTCTTCTTTCTAGATTCTTTAGGTGCAAAGTTAAATTGTTTATGTGGGATTTTTCTTGTTTCCTAAGATAGGCCTGCATGGCTAGAAACTTACCCATTAGAACTGCTATTGCTACATGCCATAGATTTGGGTATGTTGTATGTCCATTTTCATTTGTTTCAAGGTATTTTTTTATTTTTCCTTTCACTGACCCACTGCTTATTCAGTAATTTGTTGTTTAATCTCCACATATTTGTGATTTTTCCAGACTTTTGTCTTCTAGTTGATTTCTCATTTCATATCATCGTGGTAAGTGAAGATCTTGATATGATTTCAATCTTTTTAGATTTATTGAGACTTTTTCGGTGGCCTGACATGTTATCTATCCTGCAGAATGTTCCATATGCACTCAAGGAGAATGTGTTATCTTGCTGCATTAGGATGAAATGTTCTGTACTTATCTATTAAGTCCATCTGGGCTCACGTATCATTTAAGGCCAGTATTTCCTTATTGATTTTCTGTCTGAAAAATCTAAACATTGATATAAGTGGGGAACTAAAGTCATCTATCTACTATTATTATACTGCTGTCAATTTCTCCCTTCAGGTGTTAGTATTTGCTTTACATATTTAGGTGCTCTTATATTGGGTGTGTGAATCTTTACCAATGTATCTTCCCCTTGGATTGATCCCTGTATCATTACATAATGCTCATCTCCATCTTTTATTAGAGTCTTTAAGTCTATTTTGCCTGATATCATATTTACCTCAGCTTTCTTTTGGTTTCCATTTGCAGGAAATATCTTTTTCTATCCCTTCACTTTTAGTCTGTGTGTGTTTAGAACTGAAGTGAGTCTCTTGTAGGCAGCATATAGATAGGTCTTTTTTTTTTTTTTTTTTTACCTATTCAGCCACCCTATGTTTTCTGATTAGAGCATTTAGTCCATTTCCATTTAAAGTAATTATTGATAGATATGCCATTTTGTTCACTGTCTTCCAGCTATTTCCATAATTCTTCTCTGTCCCTTTCTTCTCCAGATCTTCCCTTGTGGTATGATGACTCTCTTAATTTCTTTTCTCATTATCTTTTGTGTATTTATAATAGATTTTTTTTTGCTTTGTGGTTACCATAGGGCTCACATAACAGCCTACATATATAAACGTCTATTTTAAGTTGACAGCAATTTAAATCTAAATGCATTCTAAAACTACATTTTTACTCCCCGTCCCATGTTTTGTTTTTGATGTCACATTCTACATCCATTTTGTGTCCCTTATCTAATTATTGTATAGTTATTTTTATTGCTTTTGTCTTTTAATCTTTATACTAGTTTTATAAGTAATTAATCCGTTACATATACTACCTGTACCTGTGAGATTTTTACTTTCATATGTTTTCTTGTTAGTAACGACCACCCTTTCTTTTCAGTTTAAAGAAGCCCCTTTAACATCTCCTGTAAGGCCAGTTTAGTGGAGATGAACTCCTTTAGCTTTGCTTATCTGAAAAACTCATGATCTCTCCTCAATTCTAAATGATAATTTTCCAGTTCACATTCTCGGTTATAAGTTTTTTCCCTTCGGCACTTTAAATAATCATGCCACTCCCTTCTGGACAGCAAAATTTTTGCTGACAAATCTGCTGAAAAACTTATGAGGGTTCCCTTGTATGGGGAAAGTTGTTTTGTTCTTTCTTTTGAAATATATTCCTCTGTTTCTTCATTTTGCTTGATTCTCAGTGTTTATCTCTACATATGAGGTAAAACGGCTACCTCTCTCAATCTTGAGGGAGCGCCCTTATATAGGAGTTGAACTGATCATTCAACCTTACCCTAGTACTTGGTTATCTCTTGGACCTTTATGATTGTCTAAGCAACTTGATTTATTCCTTATAGGTCTCAGTTATTGAGGTTGTCCTAAGACCTGTCAGTGCTCCAAGAAGAGGGATCTCAGTCAACCCATACTTGTAGGCTGATTAAAAACCAGACCTTCAGGCAACAACCTTTAAAGCCTGTAAAACAGAGATAACATCAAGACAGCAAAGTAGGAAGATCCTAAGCTCACTTCCTCCCGTGGTCACAACAAAACAACTCTCTCTCTAAAAATGAGCTAAAGACTAGCAGAACAGCTAGAAATTCATAAAGAAAAAGCCGCACCAAGATGAATAGAAATGGCAGAGACACAGTCTGGTCAACCCACACCCCCACTAGGAGACCGAGATATAGGAGGAATATCACAAATATGGAAGTGCTCCCTGAGAAGTGAGAGGATCAAGCCCCACATGGGGCACCACTGCCCTGGGGACCTGTACTAGGAAAACAAGCTGCCCCTATAATGTCTAGCTTTGAAAATCAATGGGGGTTAACTCTGGGGAAGCTGGAATGTTATAGAAAACCAAGACTGTGCTCTTAAAATACTGATGCACAATCTCACTTGCTCCAAGACTCAGCACAAAGGCAGCAGTTTGAAAGCACCTAGGCCATAAGTGAAAGATATTTACTGACTAATTTTAGGGCATGTGCCACAGAGGTAGGAATCTGTAGGAACTTTCTCCAGAAAGAGCGGCACTGATTGGTGATATTTTTCTTATACTTCTTCGACCCAGGCAATCCAGACCTTATGGCACTGTTTCTGACACTTTCCATCTACCTTGCTAGCACCACTTGCGTCCCTTGCATTCTCCTGCAGACTCGCTCCACCCACACTCTAACCCCTGGCAGACACCCCTCCAAAGTAGCTTCTGCCCCACCACACCTGACAGGCAGCCTCGGCTGGCACCGGAACCCTTACAAAGGTGCTCCCACTTACCAGCATGCCCAAAGCAGCTGTGGTCAGGCCTCTCAGTCACCCAAGCCAAAGGCCAGCCCAATCGACCAGTGTGCCCACAGCAGTCATGCCCCAGCCATGCAGGAGGGCACACAGCCCATACAGGAGACACCCCTGGAGCACCTCCTTCTGGTGACTAGAAAGGAATGAACTTCTCAGCCCCACAAGACACCTTCCACATAAGGCTGCTCCTTCACAACCAGGAAACATAGCTCATCTACATAATATATAGAAACACAGAGGCAAAATGAGGAGACAGAGGAATATGCCCAAGTAAAATAACAAGATAAAACCTCATAAAAAGAGCTAAACAAAATAGAGATAAGCAATCTACCTGATAAAGAGTTCCAAGTAATGGTCATAAAGATGCTCATTAAACTCAGGAGAAAAATGGATGAACACAGAACTTCAATAGTAATATAGAAAACATAGAAAGGAACCAATCAGAGCTAAAGAATACAATAACTAAAAGGAAAAATACACTAGAGGGAATCAAAAGCAAATTAGATGATACAGAAGATCAAATAAGTGTTCTGAAAGACAGGGTAGTAGAAATCACCCAACTTGAACAGCAAAAAGAAAAAGAGAATTTTTAAAAGATGAAGATATTTTAAGGGACCTCTGGGAAAACGTCAAGTGTACTAACATTTGCACTATAGATGTCTCAGAAAGAGACAGGGAGAGAGAGGCAGAAGACTTGCTTGAAGAAATAATAGTTGAAAATTTCCTTAATCTGAGGAAGGAAACAGACACCCAGGTCCAAGAAACACAGGGAGCCCCAAGCAAGATGAACCCAAAGAGGTCCACACCAAGATACATAATACTTAAAATGTCAAAAAATTAAAGATAAAGAGAGAACCTTAAAAGCAGCAAGAGAAAAGAAACTGTCAGCTGAACGCTTAACAGAAACTTTGCAGGTCAGAAGGGAGTGGATTGATACATTGAACGTGCTGAAAGGAAAAAGCCTACAATCAAGAATACTCTACTTGGCAAAATTATCATTCAGAATGGAAGGAGAGATAAGATTTTCCCAGATAAACAATAGGTAAAAAAAAATCATCACAACTAAACCAGCCTTATAAATAGAGTTAAAGGGATTTCTTTAAGCAGAAAAGCAAAGCAAACGTATAATAAAGGTACTTGGTCAACCACTTATAAAGCCAGTATAAAGGTTAAAAGAAAATAGTAGTGAAAATCAACTATGTGTGTGTGTGTCAGTGTGTATATGCACACACAACTATATATCTACTATATATATATATGTATGTATATATATATATATATGTGTGTGTATATATATATATGTGTGTGTGTGTATATATATATGTGTGTGTGTGTATATATATATACATATATATATATATATACACACACACACATATACATATATATATCAACTATATATTTATAATAACTGGTGAGGGTTGAGGGAACGTAGCACTTTAAGAAAGTGTTTGAACTTAGGTGAGCATAAACTTAAAATAGACTGCTAAATGTTTAGGGTGTTACATATAAACTTCATGGTAATTACAAACCAAAAACCAGTAAGAGATACACAAAAAATAAATAGAAAGCACTAAAGAAAGTCATCAAATCACAAGGAAAGAAAGCAAGAAAAGAAGAAAGGAACAGAGAAGAACTACAAACACAACCAGGAAACAATGGGCAAAATGTCAATAAGTACATTCCTATCCATAATTACTTTAAATGTAAGTGGACTAAATATTCCAATCAACAGACCCTGTTGTTGGGTAACCAACATTTTTCACAAAACTAGAATAATACTAAAATTTGTACTGAACCACTAAAGACCCTGAATATCCAAAGCAATCTTGGGAAAGAAAAACAAAGCTAGAGGTATCTTAATCCAAGATTTCAAGATATACTATAAAGCTGTAATAATCAAAACAGTGTGGTACTGGCACAAAAACAGACGTACAGATCATTAGAACAAGAGAGAGCACAGAAATAAATCCACATTTATTTGTCAATTAATCTACAACAAAGGAGGCAAGAATATAAAAGCAAAAGACAGTCTCTTCAACAAATAGTGGGAAAACTGGACAGCTACATGCAAAAAAATGAAATTAGACCACTTTCTTACACCATACACAAAAATAAACTCAAAATGGATTAGGGACTTAAATGTGAGACCTGAATCCGCAAAACTCCTAAGAAGAAAATATAGGCAGTAATTTCTCTGACATCAGCCATAGGAAAATTTTTTCTAGGTATGTGTCCTCACACAAGAAAGACAAAGGCAAAAATAAACTATTGGAACTACACCAAAATAAAAAATGTTTGCACAGCAAAGGAAGCTATCAATAAAACAAAAAGAAAACCTACTGAATGGGAGAAGATATTTACAAGTGATATATCTGATAAGACATTAATATTCAAAATATATAAAGAATTCACACAACTCAACACCAAAACAAAAAAAAAAAAAAGCAAATAATCTGATTTAATAAAAAATGGTCAGAAAACCTAAATAGACATTTTTCCAAAGACATCTACTGATGGCCAACAGTATACATGAAAAAAATGTTCAAGATCACTAGTCATCAGAAAAATGCAAATTAAAACCACAATGAAATATCACTTTACAACTGTCAGAATGACTAAAATCAAAAACACAGGGGCACCTGGGTAGCTGAGTCAGCTGAGCATCCAACTCTTGATTTCAGCTCAGGTCATGATTCCAGGGTTGTGGGATAGAGAAGTGTGGAGCCTAACTGGGATTCATATTCTCTGTCTCTCTCTCTCTCTCCCTCTCTCTCTCTCTCACACCCTCTGCATCTCTCCCCTGCTTACACACACACTCTCTCTAAAAATAAAAAGATAAAATTAAAAAAATAAAAACAGAAATAACAAGTGTTAGCAAGGATAAGGGAAAAAAAACCCTCGTGCATTAATGACAGGAACGTAAATTGGGGCAGCTACTGTGGAAAAAAGTATGGAGGTCTGTCAAAAATAAAAAATAGAATTACTATACAATCCAGTAATTCCACTACTAGGTGTTTATCCAATTATATCAAAACACTAATCTGAAAAGATATATGCACCCCTACATTTACTGTAGCATTATTTACAATAGCCAAGATATGGAAGCAGCCCAGTGTCCATCAGTAGATGAATGGATAAAGTAGAGGTGGTATATATATATACCATGGAATATTACTCAGCCATAAACAGGAATGAGATCTTACTATTTGCAAAAACATGGATGGACCTAGAGGGAATAATAATAAGTGAAATAAGGGTCTTGTTGAAACAAGACAATGAAACAAATGAAACAAAGAAAAAAAGAGACAAACAGAAGAAGACTCTTAAATACAGAGAACAAACTAGTTGCCAATGGGGAGGTGGGCAGGGGAGGAATGAAACAGATACAGGATATCAAGAGTACGGTTATTTGATGAGCACTGAGTAATCTGTAGAATTGTTGTCATTATACTGTACACCTAAAACTAATATAATACTGTATGTTAATTATACTTCAATTAAAAAATTAAAAATAAAATAAACTTTAAAAAGACATAGGTAGCTAAATGGATTTAAAAAAAAAAAAAGACCCATCTACATGCTGCCTACAAAGGACTCACGTCAAAAGTGAAGGGATGAAAAAAGCTATCCCATGCAAATGGAAACAATGAGAAAGCTTGACTAGCAATACTTAGACAAAACAGGCTTTAAAAGAAAGACTAACAAGAGATAAAGAAGGGCATTACATAAAGATAAAGGGATCAATCCAGCAAGAGGATGTAAGAAAACAAATGAACAAACAGAACAGAATCGTAAGTATGGAGAACAAACTGGTGGTTGCTGGAGGGGTGGGGTGCGGGGAGTGGGTGAAACAGGTGAAGGGGATTAAGAGCCACAAACTTCCAGTTACAAAATACATAAGTCGCAGGGATGTAAAGTGCAACCTAGGGAATACAGTCAACAATACTGCAATAATTTTGTGTGGTGACGGATGGTAATTAGACCTGTCGTGGTGATCCTCTCATAATGTACATAAATGCTGAATCACTTGCTGTACCCCTGAAACGAATATAATGTTATGTGTCAACTACATTTCAATGAAAAATGTCTTACATACGAAAATGATAAATGAATAAATAAGCATAATGCAAAAATACCCAGTCTTACGGGACAACAATCGTTAGCCCCTTTGGCCTCTAGACCAGGCCATCCGGAGGTATCTCCCTGGCAAGAGGTGCAAAGACCAAGGTCCATGGAGTGTAAGCTCCTTCCTGGGAGGTATAGGTGAGCTGTAATGAGGCCAAGGAAGAGCGCAGAGATAACAGCTCCTGACTTGCATTCCCTGGGAGCAACAGCACAGCACCTACGCGTGTGGTAAAGCAGAAGCCTGGCCCTCAGGCTGAAGCTCCGTGACCCGTAAATCAGCTTTTTTCACAGGAAGACCGGTTCAGTCTGCTGGCTGTCTCATGCCCTGAGGGTACAGAATTAACTCTCTGATTGTTTCACCCAGGGAGCCCAGAAATGCATACCCTCCTGGCCACCAGAGCCTGCAACCTCTGGCTTTAGTGGGGCTGCAGAAAAACCGTGGGGCCAGGGATGCCTACTGGTGCGAGTGGGGCTATGGGAGAGTGTGGGGGCAAGGCATGCCTGTTGGCTCTAGCAAAATAAAGTGAGTGAAAAAATGCACCTGCCAGGGCCTCCACCCCGGGAGAGAGTCCCAACAGGCCCCTGTAACTCTGGCAGGTGCTCTAAGATTAGCAAATGAATCTCCTTCACACAGGGTGTAGGTGCTTTTCAAACTGCTGCTTTTGCACTGGGTTATGGGGTGAATGAATCTGTACACAAGCCCCAGACCACAGAACCTCAGTTCCCTACAGCCCTTTAGGTCTCCCAGATGTAGGTTCCGTTGGTCTTCAGAGCCAGACATTTTGGGGACTTGTCTCTCTTGTGCAGGTCCCAAGGGTTGGGGTGCCTGATGTGGGGCACAAACCCCTCACTTTTCAGGAAGAAGCTCCACACTTGTGAGATCCCTCCCGACGTGGGTCACCGCACCAGGGATGGGGTTTTTGGCAAGACTGCATGTCTGCCTCTCTTACCCATCTCGGTGTTGCCCTTCTATCCGTTGTTGCGGAGGAGCTGTTGGGCTAATTTTCAGGTCTTTTTCAGAGGGAACTGTTCTATATGTAGCTGTGTATTTGGTGTATTTGTGAGAGGAGGTGAGGTCAGTGTCTTCCTACACCGCCATCTTAAGCCACTACTTCTTTTGTTGTTGTTGTTGTTATTTATTCTGAGAGCAAGAGAGAGGATGAGAGTGTGTGAGCAAGCAGGGGAGGGGCAGAGAGACAGGGAGACAGAATCCCAAGCAGGCTCTGCACTGTCAGCACCAGAGGTGGATGCAGGGCTCAATCTCAGAAACCCATGAGATCATGACCTGAGCTAAAAGTGAGAGTCGGACACTTAACCGACTGAGCCACCACGATGCACCAACCCCTGCTGCTATTTTAAGAAGAATGAACACTAATTCATCTCAAAGTCTTCCCAAAAAATATAAGAGGTGGGAACACTTTGTAACTCATTCTACAAGGTCAGCATCACCCTAATACCAAAGTCAGACAAATCCATGACAAGAAAACTACAAATACATTCCCTTGTAAATCTAGAGGCAAAAATCTTCAACAAATACTATCCACTTGAATCTAAGAGCATATTAAAAAGTTTACACATCATAACCAACTAGGACTTATCCCAGGAATGCAGTGATTCAACATACTAATATTAATACATCACATAAATAGAATGAAGTAGAAAAGTTATCTGAATTGATGCAAAAAAAATTGTCAGAATCCAACACACTTTCATGATAAAAATACTCAGCAAAATAGGAAGAGAAGAAAACTTCCTGAACATAATAAACGACATTTATGAAAAACCCACAGAAAATATTAGACTCAATGGTGAAAGACAAATCAGGAACAAGACAAGGATGCCAGTTTTTGTGACTTCTATTCAACCTTATACTGGAAGTTCTAGCTAGAGCAGTTAGTCAAGAAAATGTCAAGAAAATATTTATATAGCATCAAAATGAATAACGTTCTTAGGAATAAATTTAACCAAGGTGGTGCAAGACTTACCCAAGAAAAACTACAAAATGTTGCTGAAAGAAATTAAAGAAGACCCAAATAAATGTAAAGATATCATGTTCATGGATTGAAAGGCTTAATGTTGATAAGATGTAAATAATACCCAAAGTGATCTACAGATTCAATGTAATTCCTACCAAAACCCCAATGGCTTACTTTGTAGAAACTGAAAAGCTCATCCTAAAATTCCTATGGAATTTGTGGCAAGGGGCCACAAATTGTCAAAGCAATCTTGAAAAATAAGAACAGATTGAAGGACTCATACTTTCTGATTTCAAAACTTACTACCAAGCTACAGTAATGAAAATTGTGTGGTACAGGCATAAAGATAGACACATAGATCAATGGAATAGAATTCAAAGTCCAGAAATAAACCCTCTACATCTATGATCAGTTGATTTTCAATAGGGGTATAAGACTAGTCAATGAGGAAAGAACAAATAGTGCTAGGACGGCAAGATATAGACGTGCAAAAGAATGGAACCAGATTTTACCTCACACCTTATACAAAATTTAATTCAAAATTAATCAAAGAATATAGAAAAAAACATACGGATACATCTTCATGACCTTGATTTTGTCGATGGTTTCTTAAATATGACACCAAAAACATAAGCAACAAAAGAAAAAATACATAAATTAGACATCATCAAAATTTAAAATTCTTATGCATTAAAAAATACTACCAAAAGAGTGAAGACAACCTATAAAATAAGGGAAAGTATTTGCAAATCCTATTTCTGATGAGGGTCTAGTATTCAGAATATATAAAGAACTCTTACAAGTCAACAACAAAAAGAAAAATAACCCAATTAAAGATGAACTAAGGATATAAATAGGTATTTTTCCAAAGAAGATATACAACTAGCATACAAGTACATAAAGTGATATTCAATATCACTTAGTATGAAAATGTAAATCAAAATGACAATGAGATCCTACTTCACACCCACCCAAAAAGTTTAGCTAGAATTGTTTTAATCAACAACAACAAACATTAGTGAAAATGTAGAGAGTGAAACCCTCATGCTTTGGTGGTGAAAATGTAAGATAATAGAGCCATTGTGGAAAACAGTTTGGCTGTTCCTCAAAACATTAAACACAGAATTATCATAAGACCCAGAAGTTCCACTTTTAAATATATACTCAAATGAAAACAAGTGTTCAATAAAAAAATTACTTACACATGAATGTTCACAGCAGCACTATTCACAATAGCCAAAGGGTACAAATAACCCAAATATCCACCAACAGATGAATGGATAAACACAATGTGGTATTTCCATACAATTAAATGTTATTCAGCCATAAAAAGGAAAGAAGTACTAATACATGCAAGGATGAACCTTGAAAACATTATGCTAAGTGAAAGAGGCCAGACACAAAGGCCATACATGATTCCATTTACATGAAATATCCAGAACTGGCAAATCCTTAAAGACAGAGAGTACATTAGAGGTTGCTAGGGGTTGGGGGAAAAGGGACTGGAGACTGCATAGTGAGGTTTCCTTGGGGGTGACTAAAATGTTCTGGAACTAGATAGTAGTGATGGTGGAACAACACTGTGAATATACATGCCACTGAATGACATGCTTTTAAATGGTTACAATGGTGGATTTTATTTTGTGGATTTTACCACAATAAAAAATATCTATGCAAGAAAACAATAGGAAATAAGGGAAAACACAATCTACCTAAGAACATTTACAAGAAACCAATTTATCAGAATGAATGAAAACTATGATCAAAATCAACAACAAGATCCTAAAATTAATGAAGATGTTACCTCTACTAACGATATACATCTATCAATCCTAGGGCTCATGGAAGAAGAACACAGGGTGCCTAGCTGGCTCAGTCGGTTAAGCATCCAACTTTTGAGTTTGGCTCAGGCCATGATCTCATGGTTCATGACATTAAGCCCCTCATCAGGCTCTGCACTGACAGCATGGAGGCTGCTTGGGATTCTCTCTCCCCCCTCTCTCTGCCCCTCCTCAACTCATTCTCTCTCTCTCTGTCTCTCTCTCTTTCAAAATAACAAAAAAAAAAAAAAAAAAAAAAAAAAAAGAGCAAGACAACAGAAAAGACCTGAAATGTAGGTAGCAGTGCTCAGAAAATAAGAAGCATCAAACTATGAAAATGATCTCCTGTGGGAGAAGAAAATGGGAATGAAGAGTTACAGGTGCACCTTTGTTAGTACAGAATTCTGAATGACTTAACCCTATACACCATGCGAAGGTATACCTTGATTAAAGGTACACATGAACTAACAGCAAAACAAACAACAAAAAAAAACAACTTAGACTCTTGTATATCTTTAGTCACTTCTAAAACTATTTCTTACAGATGAAAAATAATGTCAGTCTTCATTTTTTACTTGCAGTGCCCATCAACACAAGAAAGAGTTTCAATACTGATTCATATAGAAAATACGGAAAGGATAGTTCAAACCAAACTATTTGTTTGGTTCCAGATGATTCAGCCTCTCCTATGACATATGTCGGCTGAGTACACTGATTGTAGCAAACCAAACACCTAGGATCACATGGAGGTGAGTATACCACAAGGAGTTGAGATACGTAAGGATACCCTTTTCTAATTGTGGTTTTATTCTCTATTTCTACACGATTCAAAACAATCCCTCTATGCATCCAATCATTCATTCAACAGATACTATTAAATACCTATAAAGTGCAAGGTACTTGACTCATTTCGAGTCTTTCCTTTGGTTGCTAATCTTTCTGACTTTAGTTTAACAACTGGTCTGATACTGTCTCCCCTGCTACCTCTATTTCTCCCTAATCTTGATCTCAATGTGTCTAGCCATGACCTAATAATTTGATTACAACATCTTTGCTCTCCTTTATTTGATAATTGTATTTTTTCCTTCATGACTTTGACTTTGAGCCTTATCTCTTAGAGCCTCAGCCAGAAAGGGATAAGCCCTTGCCCCTGACAGCCACAAGTAGAGAAACAATAAAGGTTGACCATCGAATATCTCTCTCCAGCTACTGTCTCTTACTGTATTGCAGTTTTACTTGTGTCTAATCTGCTTAAACAAAACTGCCATGAATTACCTTTGATTGGTCTTCTACAGGACCCATGGTGTTATGACAGAAAGCACCAGTTTGATAGACTGCATTCATTCCAAAGTACCAACTTGCTGTATCATTTGCATTAATAGATTTTACTCAGTTTTATTACTTACAGTAAATATGTCTTCACGGCCATCCTGAAATTGAGCTCCATCTGTTCCAGAAAGATATATAGGCGCTGAACTTCTATGTTGTCCATACAGTATAATATAAATCTGTGAGCTGGTCCCTGAATTTGGCAAGTCACTGGTGATTATGGAAACTTTCCAGTTACTACCTACAGAAGCACAAATAACACACAACACTAAGGCAACTTATAAAAAGAGCAGATAATCATAAAGCCAGGAAAGTTCTGAACAGACATAACTTACTCTACTCTATCTCCTTTGGAAAAGTACTATAACACAAGATTTAGATTTGGTTTTTAAAATATTCAATAAAACTATCATGTCCTACACCATAACTGTGAGGATATTTCCTAGAAGATCTTTAATAATAAAATTAGAGAGATACAATTATCCTGCCATACTTGGTCATGCCTGGACTCCAAGAGAGTTACTACATAGCTTCTCTTAAGTCCCCTGCATTTTGAAAAAATATTTCTAATACTGTCAGCTCTGACATGTAATATGTGCATTCAGAATTACATCTTTTAAGATCTTTTGAGTTTAGGTATTTTCCAAAGTAAAAAAAAATGTAACAATTTATATAAGCATAAAATAATATAATCATATTTAGGCAATCATAAAGTCATAAATTTATATATCATAAAATCATATATAATCATAAATGATAAAATTTATAAAATCATAAAAGGTTTAAATTAGAAGGAATTTAAGAAGTCATCTGGCAATTTCTTCAATTATTGTTTTAAGTATCCTTAATTAATAGACAAAGTAACTGAGTTCCACAAATGTTAAATAAATTTTATATCCCAGCAACAAATAAGCACAGTGCTAGAAAATATATGGTTATGATGAATATAACTAAGATTAACGAAACACTATAGCTATATTGATAGTGGTGTGATATTACTAACTAGAATTTTAATTTAATTAGGTTTCTTTGGAATAAACATCAAGTGTTAATCAATAAGAAAACTGAAATAATGAGAAATTAGGGAATACACTCAAGATTATATAAAAGAAGAATGTGAGGCAATAAACTTCAGAACCCTGGATTTAAATTACAATTACTCTTCAGACTATGATTTTCTCTCTCCCATATTTAAATTAAAGTTTATTTCCCATCTTATTCAAATAGTCATCAAATTCCAAATTTAAGTTTTACTTACATAGTACAATAAATGTATGCTAAGTTAATGCATGTGTTTAAAAATCTATTTTGAAACAGGAAATTCTACTTTATTTCTCCAACACATGACAAAAATCCAAGTTAGGCTACCAACTCATCTTGGCGGACAATCAGTAAATAACCTCATTTTTAAAAATTGAAAGAGGATAACAGGCTATCTTTAACAGTGGCAAAGCAGTTAAAATGCAATTACAAACTACATAACTGGGAAAATTCTAGCTATTTCCTACAGAATAACTAGTATATTAGTGCTTGTTTGAATAAAATGAAATAAAGCTCTTCAGCTTCTGCTCTCTTAGAAATGCACCAAAAGAGTTCAGGGAAGAATCAATACTTGCTAAATGTACAAGGACCAAATCAATAGGGAAAGAAATTGCATTTTCCAACAACTAAGATGGAAAAGGATAAAAAGTATAGGAATAGAAATAAAAAAGAATATAATGAAATATGATGTCAGGTTACCACAGGTCCTTGCACCTCTTTAAATCATTAAAACCTTAACCTTGGAAGGGAATGTTGTAAAAACTGGGGTAGAATGTAAGGATCATGAACCAAGATTCGTCTTTACTTTTATAAATTATACTCCAATCAATCAATAGCCAACAAGTCACTGAGTCACGACTAGGTGTCCAGTGTCATGGGGAGGAGTAGATGGAAAACATAAAATGATGTCTTTGTCCTCTGTCATTCTGTAACCTATATGAGGTACTAGGGCCAACATACTAAAAGGGAAAAAATCAGAACTTTTTTTTAATGTATTTTCTTTTTTAGTTTATTTTTAGAGAGACAGAGAACACACAAGCAGGGGAAAGGGGCAGAGAGGGAGAGACGGACAATCTTAAGCAGCCTCCACATTCAGTGAGGAACTCAATCCCGGGACCCTGGGATCATGACCTGAGCCAGAATTAAGAGTCGGAGAAACCCAGTGTCCCAGAACTTTCTTAATATAAGATTTTGGATAACAGAGTCCAGATCATAGAAAAGCTAACAAAATAAATATGAAAAATAATTTTTGAAGCTGTTCCAAAAAAACAGAAATGGAAGGAAAACTTCCAAACTCATTCTGTGAGGCCAGCATTACCCTGATTCCAAAACCAAAGACCTCACTAAAAAGGAGAATTATGTACTAATTTCCCTGAGGAACATGGAAGCAAAAATTCTCAACAAGATACTAGCAAATTGAATCCAACGATACATTAAAAGAATTATTCACCACTACCAAGTGGGATTCATTCCTGGGCTCTAGGGCTGGTTCAGTATCTGCAAATCACCACATTAATAAAAGAAAGGATAAGAACCACACGATCCTCTCAAATAGATGTAGAAAAAGCATTTGACAAAATGCAGCATCCTTTATTGATAAAAACCCTCAAGAAAGTAGGGACAGAAGGAACATACCTCAACTTCATAAAGGCCATATATGAAAGACCCACAGTTAATATCATCCTCAATGGGGGAAAACTGAGACTCTCCCCCTTAGATCAGGAACACAAAAGGGATGTCCCCTCTCACCAGTGCTGTTCAACATAATACTGGAAGTCCTAGCCTCAGCAATCAGACAACAAAAAGAAATAAGAGGCATCCAAATCGGCAAGGAAGAAGTCAAACTTTCATTCTTCACAGATGACATGATACTTCGGGAAAACCCGAAGACTCCACCAAAAAACTGCTGGAAGTGATACATGAATTCAGCAAAGTCACAGGATACAAAATCAACCCACAGAAATCTGCTGCATACACCACTAATGAAGCAGCAGAAACAGAAATCAAGGAACCAATCCCATTTACAACTGCACCAAAAACCCTAATTTTAAAAAGAACTGGCAAGATAAAAATAGTTCAAATTAAACAAAGAAGGTGCAAAACCTCATGCTGTAATCTCTGTTAAATAGAAGCCAAGAGAAGAGTGAAACAGAAGATTTTAGGAATTTGGAGGACACCTAACCCAGCTTGCCCAGCAACATTATGGGAGAAAGAAGGTGAAGAGATAAAATTCTAAAAAAACCTTCTTCATCTTCATACCCCATTAGACCCTAATTTGAAACAGAGTAGGTTGAAGGGGTGAGTAAATGGACTGGAGAAAAACAGGATGCAGGGAATGGACAAAGAGCTTGATCAAAGACTCAAACACCATATCAAATATAGAACAACTCTACAATGTGAATAGTCCTATATATTCAAAAAAATAATAAACTTGTAGTTAATTTCTTTTCACAAAGAACTGCAGGCCCAGATGGTGAATTTTATACCAAACCTTTAAGAAAAAAAAAATACCAATCCTACACAAACCCCTTGAAACAGTTTCCAACTCATCACGTGAGATAAGCATTACTTCGATACCAAAGACAAAGGCATAATAAGAAAACTACAGAGCAGTAACCCTCACGATTATAAATGAAAATATTCTCAACAAAATACTAGGAAATCAAGTTAACCACCATCTGCAGGTTAATCCCAGGAACTGAAAGCTTTTAAACATTTGGAAATCAATCAATGTAATTCATCACATTAACAGAATAGGAGAACATGTACCTGATCACCTCAACAGACCCAAAAACAAGCATCTGGCAAAATTAAACTCCCATTCATGATAGAAACTTGTTATTGAAAACGAAAGAAATGAGAAACATGTTATTGAAAACTGGAGTAAAGGGTAGTCTTGTTAGCCATGAAAGTGGCAGAGAACATGGCTGAATTGTGCTCTATTATTCAGGAGTGCAAACAGAACTTGTAATGATGAACTTGGAGATTTAGGTGAGATTTCCAATCAACATGCAGAAACCAGGGTAGCCTGGTTTCTCCTTGCTGCTTATGGTAAAATTCAAGAGGAAAGAGATAAATTAAGGCAGGAATTGTTAAGGAAAAGGGAACATGCGCTTAATAATTTAGAGAATTCTCAACAAATCTAAATATCTGTTCTGAAAACAGAGCCAAGGACATGGCAGGAAAACTGTTTGCTAAAGAGATCAGGCATGCGATTTATGGATTCAATCAACTGTCTCATCAGAAGCCAGGAGTAAAACTTAGTTATCCAGGAAGACTCTATAGAGTACTCTTGCGCCTAATGATGGGGATTCCCATGACATCCATGGAAGACCAACAAGATTTTCAAGAATTCTATCCCAGCAGATTAAAAGGACAGAGATGTAATGAAATAAAAGAAGAATGACTCTGAGGGCCAAAGTGAGTAGAGTAACTGCTCTGGGGCAAGGCTGCCATCCTGCTGGCCAAGAAGATGGGGCTGTTCCCCTAGTAAGACTGAGGGAACAAAGCAGTACACCATAGGGGTTATTCTCAGGACTTCCAAATGAATGAAATTTGCCCTTCTGGGCAAATTTACACTTGCTTGGGACATATGACCCCTTCCTTCCTTCTAATTTCTCCCTTTGGGATTGGGAGTGTCGTTTTTATCTATGCCTGTCCCGCCATTGTGTTTTATTATTTTTTAATGTGTATTTATTTTTGAGAGAGTAGGAGTGCAAGTGGGGGACAGACAGAAAGAGAGGGGGACAGAGAATCAAAAGCAGGCTCTGTGCTGACAGCAGACAGCCCCACATGGGGCTCGAACTCAGGAACCATGAGACCATGACCTGAGCTGAAGTCAGACACCTAACCGACTGAGACACCCCCCATCACTGTATTTTAGAAGCAGATAACTTGTTTTCTAGTTTCACAGGTCTTTGGATGGACAGTAATTTTGGCTGAGAATGGATTATACCCAGTGTCTCACCCATACTTGATCCAGATGAAATAAAAGATGAAATTTTGAACTTTTTGAGATGATTATATTTAGATGAGTATTTTATACTTAAAGTTGATTCTGGAATCGTTAAGACTTTAAGGACTGTTAGAGTGTGGTAAATGCATTACCCACATGAGAAGGACATAAATTTTCCAGGGCCAGAGGAGAACTGTTGTAGGTTGAACTGTGTCCCCAAAAAGATATGTTCAAGTCCTTACATCTGGTATCTATGAATGTGATCTTATTTGGAAACAGTCATTACCGATACAACCAAGATGAAGTCACACTTGAGTAGGGTAGACTTCGTTAATTATAACTGGTGCTTTTATAAAAACAGGAAAAGAGACAAAGAGACACAGGGAAGAATACCAGGCAAAGACTGGAAATACCCAGTTGCAAATGAAAGAATGCCAAGGACTGCCGGCAGCCACCAAAAACTAAGAACAGGCAAGGAGGACTTTTTCCCCCAAAGCTCTCAGCGACACCATGAGACCACCAACATCCTGATTTCAGACTTCTAACATCCAGAACTGTGGAAGAATAAACTCACGTTTTCAAGCCACACTGTCTCCTGTAATTTGTTACACTAGCCCTCAGAAACTAATACAAAAAGTGACAACATAAGCGAATTCTGTTATATAAGTAAATATAATTCTGCAATTAAAAGGCACAAAATACGGATACAAAAAACTGGGTGAATATCAAGCTTTATGCTCATCAGAATCTTGGTTACAAAAGAATATACACTATCTGATTCCACATAAAAGCTTCTAAGACAAACTTAGGTGCAGTGACAAAAAGCAAATGAATTCTCTTCTGGGGCCAGGAGTGGTGCAATTACCTGCAAAGAGCACGAAGCAACTATTTGGAATGATGTAATTATCCCAGACCTTGAGTGAAGTGGCAGTTACACAAGTAAGTTCAACTGTCAAAACAAATTACACTGGAGACTTAAAATGTGTGCCTTTTGTTTATGTAAATTATACCTCAATACAATTGATTGTTTTAAATGTCAAATAAACAAAAACTTGTAAAAGCCATACTGAAATTGGTAAAGTTGGGAAAACAGCCACACAGATGAAAAAGAACTAATTTCTTTCACTTGCAAAGATCTCATACAATCAATAAAACTAAGCTAAACATGAATTTCACAAGAGGAAAATGGACGATATGAATAAGTAATTCATTAAAACACACACACACACACACACACACACACACACACAAAGCAGCAAAGACAGAAAATATGCTTACCCTCCCTTACAATTAAAGATAGGCAAATCAAAACAAGACACTGTTTTTCACCTATCAGATTGGCATAAATCTTAAGTTTTAGAATATCTAGTGGCGTAAGAGTGGGCCTTCTCATACTGTTTGGCATCAGTGTACTTTCCTGAACCCTTTTTGAAGGGCAATTTGGCAACATGTATGAAAATTTACAACACATGCCCTGTCATTTAAGAGTTTTACTGCTATAATTTACTGTACAAATATACTCACAAAGATGACAAACTATGTGTACTAAGGATATTCTTCAAGATTCCTTGGAATAGTTAATATTTGGACAAACCACGTAGCTTACAATACACAGGACAAATCACAAAAAAAGCTGCAATGAAATGCTACACAGTACAATGATTTTAAAAGAATGACTAAAGCAATACATGGCACAATTTTACATGTAATCTCAATTTTACAAATAAAAAGGATATCATAGATATATAGATACAGATGGTGACATATGCGTTTAAAATTAGGGGGAAAATTGAAGACCTCTTTGAGTAGCTTTTAGAAGTTGGACCTGGGGAAAGGTTAACTTTTCATTTTATATTTGCCTACACAATTAGATTTCTATCATACTATTTTCACCCTTTTAAATGGGCAAATATGAAAAGGGAAAAAATAGAACTTTAAATGATGAATTGCATACTATACATGAAGAGCTCCTTAGGAACATCAGAATACAGGGAAATCGTGCCTAAATTCTTCAGAGACAAAATAAGGTTTTCTGTGGTTACAAAAATCCTCTCTAGAATTATTCTTTTATGCTTCCAGAATTTCTTACAATCAACTTGCCAACTGTTCTGCCCAGTAAACTATAAGCGATTCACAGACCAAAAATTCTTTGATGACCTACCAGCAATGTCAAACAGGAAGGACAGAACCATTCCTAGAAGTCAGTATGTTGGAACTTCAAATGCCACAGTAAATTATGTGTCTGTGGCCACAAAATAGCATGACTTTTCAATTAATTTGAATAATATCATTGTGAGGGGTGGAAAATAAGAGGATGAGACTTTTGAGGTCACAGAAGTATACTGAGATCTACACTCTGAAACTCAGTTTTAGATAAGGTAACAACTCCTCTGTCTCAGTTTCTTTATTCAAAAAATGGAAATTATACACTCATTTGATTTTTATGAGAACTATATCAGATAACTTTGTACAGCACGTGGTACAGTGTCTGATACATAAGAGTCACTTAATAAAGGAAAGTTATTACCACTGTAATTGTCACTGAATTACCTTTTCTATCAACTAGACCATGCATTCTCAATGGGGGCAATATCACTCTCAAAGGAGGAAAACTGGTTCTTAAAGGACAAAAAGCTTAACTATTACAATAGTTTGTGGCTCTTCTAAAACTCAACTTTTTCCAACAAAATATTATTCCTTCATATTTAATTTCTTTCTTAAAAATAATGAGGGGTTCCTGGCTGGCTCAGTTGGTAGAGCATGTGACTCTTGATCTCGGGGCTGTGAGTTCAGGCCCCATGTTGGGTGTAGACATTACTTAGAAATAAAATCTTTTTTTCAAAAGGCAATAATGAAAAGAAAGTTGGAAAGAATTAGGCTAATGACTTGCTTAAGAATTACATACAAATACTGTTATCAGCTTTGTAAATTTCAAAGAATCAAATGTTTATACAAATTAAAATTAATATCCTGAAGTATAAAACTACAGAAATAGTGCCTGTTCCCATCTACAAGCCTGAATGATTACAATTCATATATGCAGCAATAAAAAGAAACATAAAAGAAAGGGGATCGGCCTTCAGGACATAGTTCTGTAGACAGCAGGGTCTATAAGGAAATTTACATTGGCGGGTGTTAGCCAAATATAAATCACAAATATTTGGAATTAAACCATTGGAAATCTTATTCCAAGCAAAGCAACAAGCAAAGAGTGTTTAATCTCAGCTACTATTGTTTGAAGAAGATTGATTGTATGAAATCAGAAGTAGCCATAAAATAAATAACTTCTGAGTAGTAAGAGATATAGAATAGAAAAGAACTGTTTCTTTAATCATGCCACAAAAGGCTTTCTTTTTGCTTTCTCCCTCCTAAAGTAGCAAAATACCAATTTGAAAGCCAAAGACAAAAATGGACTGCTTTAAAAATGGACAGGATCATTGTGTACGGTCCTCTGTTGCACTCTTTTGCACACTAAGTTGACCTGACTGCTGAGTTCTTCGATGGTCTCTATTTTCATCAAGGACTACAAGGACTAAGACCTACTTCAATGGCTCTGTAGTCAGCAGTGAGGGAAAATTCCAAGCTAGGTACTCTGGGCTTTGGTTTCTAGCTATGGTTTGAACAGAGTATGACGAGGGGAGAAATAAAAGAACATAGAGTAACCAAAGCCATTTTAAAAGAGAACAAAGTTGGAAAAACTCACACTATCTGGTTCCAAAACTTACTATGAAGCTATAGTAATCAAGGCAGTATATTTGGGCATACAAATAGGAACAAAGATCAGTGAAATAAAACAGGGAATACAGAAAATACTCCCACATATATATGGTTGACTGATTTTCAACAAAAGACTATCCTTTCCAATTCAAAGTATTTCAATGGGAAAAGTATTCCCTTTTAAACAAAAGGTGATGGAATAATTGGGTATCCATATGAAACAAAATGAGCCCTGCCCCTTACTTCCTACCATATGCAAAAAAATAACTTTAAATGAGTCAAACAGACCCAACATAAGAACTAAAACTAAAAAATTCCTAAAACACAGAAGTAAATCCCATGACTGGGGCCAGGCAGAGGTTTCCCAGATAGAGTTTGAAAGACATAAACCACAAAAAGAAAATAACTGAACTTTACCAAAATTAAAAACTTTTGCTTATTGAAAGTCTCACCATTTAAAAAAAAAAAAAAGGAAGAAAAGGCCAGCTATAGACTGAGAGAAAATATCTGTAAAACCTGTATCTGAATATGTTGTGCCCAGAATACACGACTAGGACTACAAGCGCCCAACAGAAGAGTTGAAAAGACACTGTACCACAAAAGACAGGTCAACGGCAAACATTAATAGTCACTAGAGAAATGCAAATCAAAACCACAAAGAGACATCACTAAACACACACTGAAATGAAAGGACCGATAATACCCAGTACAAGGAAGAATACAGAGCAACTGGAATTCTCATACACTGCTGGTGGGGATATGAAAAGGTACAGCCGCTTGTGAAAACAGTTGGCAATTTCTGATAAAGTTAAACATACAACCTAGCAATTTCACTTCTAGATATTTACCTAGGAGAAATAAAAGCATGCCCTGTAAAAGGGCTTATATATGAATATTTACATAACTTATGTTCATAATAGCTAAAAACTAGAAATAATACAAATAAATGTCCTTTAACTGGTGAATGGATAAACGAACATATAATGGCATAACACTCAGCAATGAAGAAAAACTGCTGATTCAGGTTAACAACATTAATGAATCTCAAAAGCATTTTGCTAAGTGATAGAAGCAGACATCAAAGATTACATTCCATATGATACTGTTAACACAGCAGTCTAGAAAAAATACGAAACTTACAGAAAATAAATCAGTGGTTTCCAAGGAGACTGACTGCAAGGGGGCATGAAAAACCTTTCTGGGGTGATGTACATATTCTAGATCTTGACTGTACTGGTTACAGGACTGCATATTTGTCAAAACCATTAAAACATATGCAAAATTGGAGGGTTTATTAAATGTAAGTTATACCTGAATAAAGCGGGATTTTTTTTTAGAAAAGAGAGAAAAAAGGAAAACAGGAAAGAAAAATTGAGGGACTAATTCAGAGATTCATCATCTCCAGATGATATTCATAGTGGGAAATCTAAAATGAAAGGACAAAGAAACAGTTATAAAACAAATCTCCGGGACTGAAGAATATGGGGTACTGAATGCTTAGTATAGCAAATAAAAAATATACTTACACCAATGTGCATCTTTGTGAAATTTCAGAATACCAGAATAAACAGAAGGTCCTAAAAGCTTTTTGGAAAGAGAGTCAAATAGATTGAAGCAGAAATGAGAATGGCTTAGCACTTTTCACATTGGGTTGGAAGATAAAGACAAATGAAGAAAGCTTTCAAAATCTTATTTCCAACCTATAATGCTGTATCACTTTTGTCAGTTAAATATGAGAACAGAAAGGGGCGCCTGGGTGGCGCAGTCGGTTAAGCGTCCGACTTCAGCCAGGTCACGATCTCGCGGTCCGTGAGTTCGAGCCCCGCGTCAGGCTCTGGGCTGATGGCTCGGAGCCTGGAGCCTGTTTCCGATTCTGTGTCTCCCTCTCTCTCTGCCCCTCCCCCGTTCATGCTCTGTCTCTCTCTGTCCCAAAAATAAATAAAAAACGTTGAAAAAAAAAATTAAAAAAAAAATATGAGAACAGAAAAAAGGTAGCTTCATATATTTAAGATCCCCCAAAATTTTATCTTCTATGCATTCTTCCCTATAAACTATCAGAGAATTTGTTCTATCAAAACTAATACCTAAACTAATAGTAGGATGTGGGTTTCAAGAATAGGACATTCAATATAGAGAGGGAAAGATTCCCAGGATGTTGCTGAAGAAAAGCTTTAGAATGATAGGTGTGGAGAGCAAACATTCCATTTTGGATGAAAAGAGATGGGGTAGGGTACGAAGGAACTTTAAGAAGAATGCCTCCAAGACAACTAATGTCCCCAAGGAGGGAAAAATAGAATAAAAGAACTGACACACACATCTATGTTGATAACAGATTAACAGCCCTGGAGAAGGGCTATAATGAATGGGTGGTAATCAATTTTTAACTTCAGGGAAAACAAGAAGTAGTCAAGAAAGGAAATACAGTCAAAGCACATAAAGCGGCTCAATTTAGAAACAATATTTACATGGCAATTAAAATAAAAACTCTGAATAGTGATTTTTTTAAATGTTTATTTATTTTTGACAGAGAGAGACAGAGCATGAGCAGGGGAAGGACAAAGAAAGAGGGAGACACAGAATCTGAACCAGGCTCCAGGCTCTAAGCTATAAGTATAGAACCCAGTGCGGGGCTCGAACCCACGAACCAGAGATCATTACCTGAGCCAAAGTTGGATGCTTAACCAACTGAGCCACCCAGGTGCCCTGATTTTTAAAAATTATAACATTATTGGGAGGAACAGGGACAGAAGTAGAAGGTGGGAGATCAATAAACAAAATCTAAAATTGAAAAAAATCAGTATTTTCAGAAATAAATAACAGAAGAAAGAGTTAAAAGTTTTAAAAAGTAGATGCCTCTATGGAGTCGGAATTAGGTATGTAAAGGGTCAAAAAGTGGTCTATTATTTTTTATTTTGAGGCTTGTATTTCCTTTTTTTTTTTTTAATGTTTATTTTCAAGAGACAGAGAGAGAGAGAGAGAGAGAGAAGAGAGGGGCAGAGAGAGAGGGAGACACAGAATCAGAAGCAGGCTCCAGGCTCCGAGCTGTCAGCACAGAGCCTGACGCAGGGCTCGAACTCACGGACTGTGAGATCATGACCTGATCCGAAGTCAGACACCTAACCGACTGAGCCACCCAGGCATCTCTTGAGCCTTGTACTTCTGACTTTTCAAAACTAATTATACATGTATAACTTTAATAAAAAATAAAAATATAAAAGGAAGGATTCACCATTCAAAGAACTGAGCCGGATAATCTGCCAGTGCAGGCCTACTATGTGGTTTTGGCTCTTAATGCCCTACAGAAACTAGTGGACCAGCTGTCTGCAGATACCTGCCAACTAGGCAGTCACTGAGGATCCCATTCCTATCTCATTCAAGACCACTCAAGGGTTAAGTCAGTGCTATCAAGATGTTCCATATCACTCCACATACTTCATATCAATTAGACACTTTGTGTTAACCCAACTTAGCCCAGGTCAAAGCCTATGCTAGAATTACACCTGGTGGACCGCCAACAAGGTGTATCAGGCTGATTCCAATAATAACCTTTTGAAGGAATAGAGTGGCAGCCTGAAACCACACAGTGCTATACTATATCGTACCTTCCAGAAGGGTGGAAAGAGGGAGCATAAGTTCAATGAAATATAGGCCAGAGCTCAGTATGCACATCGGTGTAAAATAACGAGTGAACAGAGAGAAAGTAAGCAAAGCCATGAAATAACAATCTACAGAGCTTTCTGTTGGTCCAAGTCATTCTATTTTTTTGACAGAATTCCCACTGCCTTACATTTAAACGTGAGTATTCCCAATATCATATAAATGAGGTGGAATTATTCCTTTGAATTTTCTACACCACATTCATAAGAATACATGGGATATTTTTTGCACATAAGTATGTGTGTGTGTGTATGTGTACTCCTTTATGTGAATATATAGAATTAAATGTCACTTATTTCTTATTAGCCATTTTCAGTCTTAATGTAATAAAATTCCTGCAATGTGCAAGTCATGTTTCTCCATGAATCTAACATCCTAATTTATTTGGTTATACTGATTCACCTTTAGCTTTAAGCACTCTTATTTATGCAGTAGTCTATAGATTCCAGCGATCCATCAATATTACTCTGACAGGAGAGACATCGCCAAGATGATGGAGTAGGAGACCCCGTCTCCATCCTCCCACAAAGATCAACAATTAGACAGCTATCCAAGCAAAAACAACTCTGGGAGAGCTCAGGAATCCACTTGAGCAACTTCAGCAACAGAGTGAACCAAACACCTGAAAATAACCACCCAAAAAGGAAAATACAGCTTCATTTGGTCTATATCATCTCATCACCCAGGACACCACAGCCCAGCACCAATAGGAAACGCCACAGCGACAAAGAATTTCCCTCACCAGGAAAGGGAGAGCAGGGTGAACAAACAGCTCCCCAGCCCTTTGGGGCACCACCTGAAAGACCCACTTTGGTTTCACCCCGCCTAGAGACTGGTAAGGCTGAGACATACAGAGATGGCGAGGAACAAGGACTAAGAACAGGGGCTCCCAGTATAAGCCTTGTGGCCCAAGTGCGATCACGGTTTCAACTGACCTGCTCCCCACAGGATCTCAGCAGCTTTCACCACTGAAGAGATCAATGGCCAGCACAGCCCCCACAGGCCCCCTCCAGATTTCACTAGTTCTGCCCCTCAGGCACTTGTGTTTAAACGTACCAGCCACCCGATCCCTTCCCCACTGCCTCCCACCCGTCCCTTCTGAAGACTGGGATCCACACCAGCAGCTAACGCACAGGCCTGTAAAGCTGTGCGAGCGCAAGATGCCAGTCTACACGTTTGTGGCTGGCCTCCACCACGCACGCTCAGGGCCAGCATCTCTGGCTACGTACCTGCACTCAAAGAGCCTGCCTCTCGTCACCAAGCTCTACTGCCACATGTAGGCCCACGGCAAGTTCTTGGTGCCATGGCACTGCACGCTGACCGCCAAGGCCCCTACGGCCATCTGTAGGCCCAGATTCAGTCTGACTTCTAGTCACCAGCCTGCGCCATGGGGCTCACCTGTGGCTAGCCAGAGGTGCCAGCTGTGCACCTGAATGCTACCAGCCCAACCCTCACCATGGCCGCCACTGCCACGTGCATGCCTGTGGGAATACCCTGCAGCCACGGGGTGCACGCCAACAGACAGACCCACTGACGATTGTGGGCCTGATTCCGACCCAATTTCCTGTCACTGGCCCGCACCACCGGGCTCACTGTGCTTCTACATGCTCTCAGCCTGACTCCTGACAACGAGCCTCCACTGCTGGGCAACCAAGGTGAGACCCAGCGGCCACGGTAGTGCATGCCAGCAGCCAGGGTCCACCTAGCTATTTGATAAAACACACACACACACACACACACACTCTCTCAGAAATAAAATTTTCTAAAGTGTATTTTTAAAAGTCATGGACACTAATGGCTTTTCTGAAAAAAAGAACTAACATGTGATAGTTCGGGAAGAAAAATTAGGAGAATCCTGGGCTCACCTTGCTCCATGGACAAACTAAGATAACAGCTCTATCTGTACAACTAACTCTGAAAATGACCGGTAGCAGAACAGACCTTCCACAGGTAGTTGTGGAGAAAAGGCCATATCAAAAAAGGTATGAGGGGCAAAGACACAGTTGGGAACTAAACTCCTGGCAGGACTATCCACAAACAGGAGGGGCGCCGCAAGCACAGAGAAGCAAAAGGATCAGACCCCACACTAAGCACCCCAGGCACTGGGGACCTGCACTGGAAAGATCAGTCTCCAAAACATCTGGTTTGGAAAACCAGTAGGGCTTAACTTTGGGAGCTTTAAAAATCAGGGGTGCCTGGGTGGCTCAGTCACTTGTTATGATCTCACAGTGGGGTGGGTTTGAGCCCCACGTCGGGCTCTGTGCTGACAGCTCAGAGCCTGGAGCCTGCTTCAGATTCCGCGTCTCCCTCTCTCTCTGCCCTTCCACTCGTGCTCTGCCTCTCAAAAATAAATAAACGTTAAAAAAAAGTTTTTAGGGGTGCCTGGGTGGCTCAGTCGGTTAAGTGTCCGACTTCGGCTCAGGTCATGATCTCACGGTCTGTGAGTTCGAGCCCCGCATCGGGCTCTATGCTGACAGCTCAGAGCCTGGAGCCTGTTTCAGATTCTGTGTCTCCCTCTCTCTCTGCCCCTCCCCTGTTCATGCTCTGTCTCTGTCTGTCTCAAAAATAAATAAATGTTAAAAAAAAATTTTTTTTTAATAATAAATAAATAAATAAATAAATAAATAAAATTTTTTTAATAAATAAATAAAAATCAGTAGGGCTTAACTCCAATAACTCTACAAATTAGTGAGCTTAATACCAAAAGAGCTAGAGGACAACAGGAAACTGAGTCTCTACTCTTTAAATATCCAGCATAATAAATAACTCAGCCTTAGACACAGCAAAGAAGCAGCATTTTGAAAATCACCTGAGGTATATGTGAAGGTTTACCGACTAATCTTGGAATATGTGCTGGAGGGGTAGGGATCTTCAAGAGATTTTTCCAGAAACAAAAGTGCTGCCAGACGCCATTTCTCTTTCCCACCCCCAGTCTAGGTAGCCAGATGTTTGTGGGAGCCAGTGCTAACACGCTCCTATCTACTCTGTTAGCACCACATGCCCTACCCCAGTGTTCCCTTGCGGACCGCCCCACCCAACCTACCTGCCTTAGCAGCATCCCTCCAAAGCAGCTCCTGCCCAGCCATACCACGTGAGGATCCCTGGCAGGAACCAAGAAAATGGGGAGGGGATAGATAACCCCAGACACCAGTGAGCCCTGCAGTTCTCATAGCCCAGCCTCCTAGCTGGCTGCCAAGAGAGCAAGCCCTGTCCTTCGGTGCACCTGCAGCTGAGGTGGGAAGCAAACTGCAGACAGCTAGTCTTACTGCTGGCCCCATCCACCAAAGAGCCTAGAGTGACGTCAGACAGGCCTCTCAACAGCACGAGGACCCTGCCCGGTGCACCCACAGTGGGCAAAATGGGTCACTGCAACTGAGTTAGGCTGAAGGCAACCAGTGGCTCAGTCACAAGAGTAGCATACATGCAACCCACACAGGACACCAACAGTGTCTGATTCTAGAGACCAGGAAGGACCGTGCTAACAGATAAGTCATGACCTCTTCTACACAAGACCACTACTCTCAAGACGAGCAGATGTAGCTGATCTATTCAATACACAGAAACAGAGTTAGACAAAGTAAGGAGACAAAGAAATGTGTCACAAATGAAAGAACAAGACAAAAATCCCAGCAAAAGAGCTAAATGAAACAAGGATAAGCAATATGCCTAAGAAAAAATTCAGAGTAATTGTCATAAAAATACTCACTGGACTTGAGAAAAGAGTGGATCTCAATGAGGACTTCAACAATGAGCTAGAAAGAACGAGTCAGACCTGAAGAGTTCAAGAAGTGAAATTTAAAAGTACACTAGAGGTGATTAAAAGCAGACTAAAGGATGCAGAAAGATAAATTAGTAATCTGGAAGACAGGGCTTTAGAAAGCAACTAAGCTGAACAGCAAAAAGAAAAAAGAATAATAAAAAATTAGAATAGGTTAAGGAAGGCCAGTGACATCATCAAGCATAATAACATTTACATTATGGGACCCTCAGAAGGAGAAGAGACAAAGGGACAGAAAACTTATTTGAAGAAATAGCTGAAAACTTCCCTCATCTAAGAAAGGTAACAGTCATCCAAGTCCAAGAAGCACAGAAGCCCCTAACAAGATGAACCCAAGGAGGGCCACACCAAGATACGTAATAATTAAACTGACAAAAAATAATGATAGGAAATGTTTAATGTGGCAAGAAGAAAGAAACAGTTACATACAGGGAAATCCCATAAGGTTATCAGCAGATTTTTCAGCAGAAACTCTGCAGGCCAGCAGGAAGTGGCATGATACATTTTAAGTGCTAAAAGGAAGAAACCTCTAACCAAAAATACCCTATCCAGCAAGGCTGCCATTCATAATGGGCAAGACAAACAAGTTAAAAGGAGTTCATCACCATTAAACCAGCCTTATAAGAAATGTTAAAGGGAATGCTTTCAATGGTAAGCAAAGACCATAACTAGAAGAAAATTATGAAAAGAAAAAGTTCCACAGGTAAATATAAACTATAGTAAATGTAGTAAATTAATCATTTATAAAACCAGTATGAAGGTTAGAATACAAAAGCAGCATAATCGATTATGATTGTATCTAAAAAAAAATCAGTCAAGGGATACATAAAAAGATGTAAAACATATGGAGGAATAACATGGAGGAATAAAAACTTAATGCTTTTAGAATGTGTTCAAACTTAAGCAACCTCAACTTAATACAGACTGCTATACACATAAGACGTTATATGAGAACCCAGTGGTAACAACAAATCAAAACCTATAATACATAAAAAATAAAGACAAAGAAAGCCAAACATAACACTAAACAATGCCATCAAACCAAAGGGAATACAGAAAAAAGAAAGAAAGAAAGAAAGAAAGAAAGAAAGAAAGAAAGAACTACAAAATAATCAGAACACTAACAAAATAGCAATACCATTTGACATACCCATCATTAAATTTTTTTTATGCTTATTTATTTTGAGAGAGACAGACAGCAGGGGAGGAGCAGAGGGAGAGGGAGACAGAGAATCCCAAGCAGTCTCTGTGCTGCCAACCGAGATCCCAAAGGGGGGCTTGAACCCACGAACCACGAGACCATGACCCGAGCCGAAACCTAGAGTCAGACGCTTAGCCAACTGAGCTACCCAGCACCCCAAATTGCTTTAAATGGACTAAATGCTCCATTAAAAAGACATAGTGTGACTAAATGGATTAAATAAAAAAAAAAACTCATCTAATATGTTGCCTATGAGAGACTCACTTCAGACCTAAAGACACACACAGACAGAAAAACATGTACTGTGTAAACGGAAGCAAAAAAAGCCTGGGGGAGCAATGCTTATTAAACAAAATGAAGTTTAAAACAAAGACTGTAGCAATAGACAAAGAGAGCACTACACAAGGATAAATCAACCGAACAAGAGGATATAACAACTGTGAATATCTATGTACCCAACACAAAATGCCTAAACACATAAAGCAAACATTAAGAGATATCAAAAGAGAAATTGACAGTAATAAAATCATAATGGGGGACTTTAACACCCCCACTTACATCAATGGATAGATCATCCAGACAGAAATTCAACAAAGAAACAGTGGCTTTGAATGACACATTAAACCAGATGGGCCTAACAAATATGTACAGAACATTCCATCCAAAGCCAGCAGAATACACTGGTAACACTGTAACCCGTGTAATACACTGGTAACTTTTCAAGTGTGCACAGACCATTAACCAGGATAGATAACATATTAGGCCACAAAACAAGTCTCAAAAAATTAAGAATACTAAAATTATATCAAACATTTATTCTGACCACAATAGCATGAAACTAGAAATCAATTATAAGAAAAAATCTGAAAAGAACACAAATACATGGAGACTAAACAACATGCAACTAAACAATAATGGGTCAACCATAAAATCAAAGAGGAAACCAAAAAATGCATGGAGACAAATGAAAATGAAAAGATAATGATCCAAAATCTTTTGGACAAAGCAAAAGCAGGTCTGAAAGAAAAGTTTATAGTGATACAGGCTTATCACAAGAAACAAGAAAAATATCAAATAAACAACCTACTCTTATACCAGAGGAGCTAGAAAAAGAAGAATAGTCAAATCTAGTAGAGGGAAAAAATACTAAAGATAAAAGCAAAACTGAATGAAATAGAGACTAACAGAATAACAGAAAAAAAAAAATCAATGAAACTAAGAGCTGGCTATTTTAAAAGATCAAGAAAATTGATAAACCTTTAGCTGGATTCATCATAAAAACAGACAGACACATAGAGAAAAGACTCAAATAAACTCAAAAATGGAAAAATAACAACCAACACCACAAAAATACAAAGAATTATAAGAAAATATTATGAAAACTTAGATGCCAACAAATTGGACAACCTAGAAGGATAAATTACTAGAAACGTATAATCTCCTAAAACTAAATCAGAGAGAAATATAAAATTTGAAGGGACCAATTACTAGTAATGACACTGAATCAATAATCAAAAATCTCCCAACAAAGCCCAGCACCAGATGGTTTCATAGGCAGAGTCTACCAAACGTTTAAAAAATAGTTAATACCTATTCTTTTCTATTCCAAAAGATAGAGGAGAAAAAGTTCCCAGTTTGTTCTACAAGGTCACCATTATCCTGATACCAAAGCCAGACAAAAGCACTACAAAAAAAAAAAAAAAAAAAAAAAAAACTACAGGCTAGTATCTCTGATAAACGTAGATGCAAAAATCCTCACCAAGTATTAGCAAACCAAATTCAACAATATATTTTTAAAAAGTATTTACAACAATCAAATGGGATTTATTCCAGGGATAAAAGAATGGCCCAATATTCACGAATATATCACACTAACAAAAAGAAAGAAAAATAACATTTGATCATCTCAATAGATGCGTAAAAAATATCTGATAAAATACAACAACTGTTCATAATTAAAAAAAAAAAAAAAAAAAAAAACTCTCAGGGCACCTGAGTGGCTCAGTCGGTTAGGCATCTGACTTCAAGCTCAGGTCATGATCTCGCAGTCCGTGAGTTCAAGCCCCGCTTCTGGCTCTATGCAGACACCTGAGAGCCTGAAGCCTGCTTATGATTCTGTGTCTCCCACTCTCTCTGCCCCTCCCCCACTCATGCTCTGTCTCCTCAGTTTCAAAAATGAATAAATGTTAAAAAAAATTTTTTTAATTTTAAAAAAGCTCTCAACAAAGTGGGTTTAGAGGGAACATACCTCAACATAATAAAGACCACATATGACAAACCCACAGCTAACATCATAATCAATGGTGTAAACATGAAATTTTTTCCTCTAAGATCAGGAATAAGACAATAAAGTCCACTCGCACCACTTTTATTCAACATAGTACTGAAAGTTCTAGCTGCAGCAGTCAGACAAGAAAAAGAAATAAAAGATATCCAAATAAGTAAATAATAGGTAAAACTGTAACTATTTGCAGATGACATGATACTATATTTAGAATACCCCAGTCTCCAACAAAAAACTATTGAAATGGTGAATGAATTCACTGAAGTTTCAAAATACAAAACTAATATACAAAAATCCGTTGCATTTCTATACACTAGTAACAAAGTAGCAGAAGGAGAAATCAAGAAAACAATCTCATTTACAACTGTACCAAAAAAAAAAAAAAAAAAAAACCTAAGAATAAATTTAACCAAGGAGCTGAAAGACCTATTCTTTGAAAAGTATAGAACACTGAACACAGAAATGAAAGAAAACAAATGGAAAGATACTCCATCCTCATGGATTGGAAGAATTAATATTGTTAAAATGTCCATGCTACTGAAAGCAATCTATAGATTCAATGCAATCCCGATCAAAATACCAACAGCATTTTTCACAGAACGAGAACAAGACTAAAATTTGTATGGAACTACAAAAGACCTCAAATAACCAAAGCAATCTTGAGAAAGAAGAACAACGTTGGAAGTATCTCAATTCCAGATTTCAAGATATACTACAAGCTACAGTAATCAGAACAGTATGGTACTGACACAAAAACAGACACATAGATCAGTACAACAGAATAGAGAGGGCAGAAATAAACCCACATCTATATGATCAATTAATCTACAACAAAGGAGGCAATAATATACCATCGGGAAAAGACAGTCTTAAATAAATGGTGTTAGAAAATTGGAGAGCTACATACAAAGGGATGGAACTAAACCACTTTCTTATACAATACATAGCAATAAACTAAAAATGTATTAAAGACCTAAACGTGAGACCTGCAACCATAAAATTCCTTTAAAACAAAACAACAACCAAAAAAAGGCATTCATCTCTTGGACATCGCTGTTACCAACATTTTTCTAGCTATGTCTTCTCAGGCAAAGGAAACAGCAGCAAAAAACTATTGGGACCATACCAAAATAAAAAGGTTTTGCACAGCAAAGGAAACCATCAACACAACAAAAAAAGGCAATGCAGTGAATTGAAGGAGATACTTGCAAATGATATATCTAATGAGGGGTTAATATCCAAAACATATAAAGAACTTACAACTCAACACCAAAAAAATAAATAATCTGATTAAAAATGGGCAGAGAACCTTAATAGTTATTTTTCCAAAGATGACCAACAGATACTTGAAAGATATTCAACATCACTAATCATCACAGAAATGCAAATTAAAACCACAATGAAACATCACCTCGTGCCTGTCAGAATGGCTAGTATTAAGAAAATAAGAAGTAAGTTTTAGCAAGGACGTGGCGAAAAGGGAACCTTCGAGTGGCGAAGGGAACGTGGCGAAAAGGGAACCTCCATCTACTGGTGGAGATGTCAATTGGTGCAGCTGCTGTGGAAAACATTACAGAGGTTCTCAAAAAAATTAAAAATAGAAATACCATATGACCCAGTAATGCCACCAAAGGAAACAAAAACAGTAATTCAAAAAGATATATGCACCCCTATGTCTATTGCAGCATTATTTACAATAGTCAAGATACAGAAATAATCCAAATGTCCAACAACAGATGAATGGATAAAGGAGTGGTATACACATGCACAGAATACTATTCAGCCATAAAAAAGAACGAGACCTTGCCATGTGCAACAACGTGGATGTACCTGGGAGGCGCTACACTGAGTGAAATAAGTTAGTTAGGGAAAAACAAATACCGTATGGTTTCATTTATATGTAGAATCTAAAAAACAAAACAAGCCAAAACAGCAGAAACAGACCCATAAACACACAAAAAAACTGGTGGTTGCCAGAGGGCAGGGGGGAGGGGGAGGGGCAAAATGGGATGGGAGCGGTAGGTCCAGGCTTCCAGTTCTGGAATGAGTAAGTCACAGGGATAAAAGGTACAGCACAGGGAATACAGTTGGTGGTATTGTAATAGTGTTACATGGTGACAGATGGTAGCTACAACTTTTAGAGAGCACAGCATATAGAGTTGTCAAGTCACTACGTTGTGTGCCTGAAACTCATTGTGTGTTAACTATACCTCAATTTTTTAAAAGGGGAACAAAATTTAAATTGTAAATAAAAAACAAACCAGCTAAAATGTATTGAGCACACTGTAACGTTTTTACAAGCATCCCCTGAAGTGATCTTCTCACAACAATCTTGTAAGGTAGCTACGTCATAAAACCTTTAAAGTGGTGGTCCCATTTTACAGATGAGAAAACTAACAAAATGAGTGTCACAAACATGAAACATGGCTTTGAAACCTCAATATAAACCCTGAAAACGGGACATGTGCTTTATGTCACTGAAAGATTAAGATATCTGAAAACTTCATGTAGAAATCACTGAACCAATGACTCATTAACTTAGTTTCAACTTGAGTTCGGATTTGGGGCTGTCCCCACTCTCTCAAAATTCACCTTTCCTTGGGATCAACTCTGAGGATTCTTGGACAGCTTGCATTTTTAATATCGCCTCTACTTTTGAACTTCAGCTCCTTGCTACTAACAGAACGTTTCCTCTAATTCCGATTCTTGATATGCCCTCTGGGTTTAAGACTTGTGTGGGAGGGGAGTTGTACAAATGGATCCTCAGTTTCCTTTGGAGCAGAAGCAAACTGCCCAGAGAGTGGCCCAGTCTTGGATGCACTCCCTTTGGCCTCGCAAGCCTCCTCCTGAGTGCTGCAGCGGAGCTGCTGGCAAAGCATAGCACAGCTGACATCTTGTGGGCATAAACAATAACTACACCGTTCCACCTGGATTCCAAGACTGAACTCGGCTGTATTCTCCCAAACACAATAGGCTAGCACTTCATTTTTAAAGCAAAAGCCAAAACGGCGTAACATTCTTAAATTTCTTCCGAAGCTTCATTCAGTCTTCTACCTCTCAATGCAAGTCTCGTGAAAAAAAAGTTTAATCATTTGAATGTTAAAAGAAAAAAATCACTTTCACGGACCTTTTGAATGACTTAATATTGCTTCATAAAATACAAGCAACTCAGTTCTATCCCTCAGCCTCTTTGCATATCTCCCTACATGTGTGGATCTGAAGATAAGGGGTAAAGAAAAAGCATTTGTAACCATCCCACACACATTTACCAGGTGCTTACCACGTTCCACGCAACAGGCTAGAACTGGGAGAGAAACATGATATAAGATGCGATTCCAAATCTCAGAATCAATGCATATCAGCCCATTTATCTTAAATAAGAACGTTACCCAGTCGTGCATTACCAATTCATGTATGTCACTCTCAACTTCTTTTTCCCAATATCATCTGGGCCCAGCCGGTAGTGTCATTACAGTAACGTAACGTATGTAGTAAAACCGCTAAAAATCATATGCTACATGCCATATCTTCCCAAAAGTTCCCAGCTATTGCGATTTCCCCAATTTCCTTGATACATCTAAATATCATTCTCTTTCCGAATTAAAAAGAAAAATAATTTCCTTCTCTCTCTTCTTTGGGGAGAGCAGTAAATAATTTTTTAAACATTTTACAACTCTTTCCTCATATAAAAAGAACAAAGGTGTAGTAAAAGTAGCAGATTTTCAAGCACAAAGGTCTGGGTTCAAATTCTGGCATGACACTGTGCACCACGGATGAAAATACTTTACCTGCCTGCTCTAGATTCTCTCACCTATAAAAAGGGAATAGCAAAGCCAAACTCACAGTCTTTATGAGGAAGGATCACATTTAATACATCTGTAAGACTACCTCAGACACTACTATAAAGTACGCACAAAATGAATTCTTCTCCCCTATTATTTCTCCACAATTTCAGCCCTTTTATGTCAACAAAATTCTCATTGGTCATTACAGAAGCTAAGGTAACACCACAGCTTCCACTTTTCAGTGGGAAAAGCATTATCACTTAATGTAAAAAAAGCATACTCTATGTAGAGGCAGTCTTTATCTGGTGAAATAAATAGCAACTCATATTTTTTATGGATTTATGACTCACGCTGAACTGATTTTTTTTATGTAATTAGTTACCTTTAATTACTCAATGCCAAATTTATTTTAGCACCTCCATATGTGGCTCCAAAAAACATTAATTGTTCTACTCTGAGTCAGTTTCAGACAAGAAACATAGACTCCAATGATTTATAAGACTTGTTTCTATACCATCATATAATCATTAGGTGTAAGGAATTTTACTTAAAAGGTTCCCTGGATAAATCCCAGGCAAAATACCCCATGTATTCAAAACAAGCAATTTATAGTCTAATCAAATTTATTTATCCTTCTAGACATGTTTTTATTCATATCCTAATTAAATTTCTTATTTATGCAGCTCGACATAAAAAAAAAAACATGTCAAATTCTTCACAGCAGTTCTTCAATGCTGAGAATTTTAAAGTCACCTTTTTCTTTTCTTTTCCAAGTTAAAATCATTCCAGCTCCTTTAATTTTTCTTCACAGAGCATACTTTAAGTTTTTCCTTGTTTTTTTTTTTTCTGATTTACTTGGATTTCTTGACATTTTACTAATGTATAAAAGATTATAATTTCAGGGCGCCTGGGTGGCTCAGTTGGTTGAGCATCTGACTTCGGCTCAGGTCATGATCTCACGGTCCTGGAGCCTGCTTCCGATTCTGTGTCTCCCTCTCTCTCTGCCCCTCCCCTGCTCATGCTCTGCCTCTCTCTGCCTCAAAAATAAATAAAAACATTAAAAAATATATATATTATAATTTCTAGGCAAAGTAATAGAGAAGAAGCATAGTAGTAAAGAATCTTTTTCTCATCATGAGAACAAGCGATTAATTCTGCCCCAGTGAAATGCTCACAAGTTCATTAGGTAGATGTTCCCAGGAAATTAGATTCAAGACATTGGCACAAGAAACTTACAAGAATGTTGTATAAACCTTACAATCATACCTTTATTAAATCAGTAGTTAAAATTAATAAAGGAAGTACATTTGAGGCTAAGTCTATTCCATTTATTCACCAATATATTTTATTCACCAATATACATTTTACCAAAAAAAAACCTGACAATATAAACAGAGAAAAAAGATATAATTCCTGTCCTTAGGACATTTGTGATGTCCTAGAAGAAAACCCACAGTTACAGGAAATTATGTACACTCAGGGAAAACACACACAGAAAATTCAAAAATAACAATAAAAACTGAGTCTGTTATTTTTGGAAAAATAAAGAACAGTGGAATACTTAAAGTCAAACAAGATTATCCAAGTGCAAGCTTTCTAGAGCAAGCTCATTTTAAAGAAGGGGGAAATTTTTAGAGGTTATCTAGCCTATATCCATCCCTTGTGTTTCATCATATTATGAGGGGGAAGATGCACTGATTTAAAAAGGCGGCGCTGATATTGAAATTATAAATTTTCTTGTTCATCAGTGCTTTCAAGATCAGTCAAATTGGTTTTCCTCTTCCCAAATGAAAAGGTCTTCATCCTCAAATACATAAAATATTTCTAATATATTCCTGTTGCTAATACTTAAAGGTGTCTCAACTTTGTAAAATAGGCAGGCTTGACCACGCATTTCAAAGAAATGATAGTTGATATTTTCTCTTACTACTTGGTTGAGATTTGTTCTTGAGTTCTGGAATCTGTTATTTAATAAGTTGTTATTCTCATCAACTACTTGAAAGATCTCATTCGTCTGACTGCTGGGGTCCTGTGTATTTGAATTCACAATATCTACAACCAACAATGATGGGTGCAAGAAGTTCACGCAAAACGTTTTCTTTAAATATAATTGAAATTTCTTTAAATTATTTTCTTCCTCTAAGTCCAAGGAGCTAATTCTTTTTAATTTTCTTAATTTCCTTTTATCCATCAAGTCAAATGTATTATTAAAATAAAACCGATTAAAGGTATCATCAATGGCATTATCAATAAATGCTTTTCTACCACTTGCTTTATCGTTCTTATCTCTAAACACGGTTTTGTTCGACTGTAGCAAATATGGGTGTATTTTCATCCACAAATGGAGACCCAGGAAATTTTCAATATCAGAATCTTTGCAATATGCAAATCCTCGGTCTTCTTCATTTATAGGTTGTATGGTAACAGTTAGTATTGGGCAATGCTGACCACAAAGAGCATAGAGTTTATCCAGAGAGTCCCCTTCCTGAAGTGCACCATGAATTACATTACCAGGCAATGGTTGGTTTTTAATAGTATCATCAGAGACAGGATGGACTTTGCTACCAGCTGACGTGAAGACCTGAGTGACTGATGTACATACTCTTTCTGACTTATGACTAGCTTTCTCCTCTGCATGATCATTGGGCTTTCTCTCCTTGGCACAAGTTCTATTTTGAACATCTAGCAAATCCTCACAAAAAGGCTCAGAGTCACTACAATGAGGCATGTTAAAATAACTGCATTTCAGTTCAAGGGGTTGAGTCAGTTCCTCCAATTCTGAAGAGGATAGCTCAGCCATGTTTGGTCCTGGGGCCAAATTTCCAAAATGTGAATATGGTACATCAGTGCTGTTATTAAGTAGAGTATCCACTGATGTGGTGTCTCCATTGCCACATAAGCCAGAATTTTCAGGAGATGATACTCTCAACAAATGATTTTCTTTCAGAAGCCACTTGCCTTTATCAATCAGTACTCCTTCCTCCAGATCTCTGACAAGTCTGTGATGATCATTTTGTTTTGTACCACGTCCTACAATGTCTCCCCCATGATAATTGGCCCTCACACCATTAAAGTCACATTTATGTTGGCCTTCTTCTGGAAATTTCTGCAACACAGATGAAATGCTAGATACCTGTTCAGAAGACCCAAATGACTGACCTTCAGAATCATAAAGACCTACTTTCCTAGCACACTGAAATTCCATAGAATTATAAGGACAAACCTGAGATCTGTGTGTAGACCCAGGAAAAAAAGATGGTTTAATAATCTCCCCTTTAGCATAAAGTTTTTCAATTGTTCTTTTAACAAACCCTTTATTGTATTCTTTCTCTTGGGCAATCTCCTCACAACTGCCATTGGGGCCATGACTGGATGGCTGCTCATTCTCACTGTCCTGTCTAAAGTCTGACCAATCAGAAGTCACTGGTCTTGTGAAACAATTTTTAAAATCAAGAGAGGACTCTGAATAACTTCCAATTTCCATGCTTCTCACCATCATTTTTACTCTCATTTTAGTTTCTCCTTCATTGAGTTCCTTTTCACTATTTTGCTTAGAATCATAGCAAAAAACTAAAGATGGTGGTGTTTCCAGCCTCCTACTGACTGTCTCACCAATTACACCACTTCTTTTTTCTTCTTCTGTAATGTTCCTGCTAGAGACTTCCACCAATTCCAAATTTTTACTAGCCTCGAATTCTTTTTGGATCAATTCTTCAGTGGCCTGTTCTTCTGCATGTATCTTTGTGTTAAAGATATCAGTGTCTTGGTTTTCTAATTCTTCAAAAGATTCCAATTCTGAAATGCTTCTTTCACTGGATGTCAAGCTATTGGTTATTGAGCCTGGTTCTTCAGACGTCTTTGAGTCTTCCTTATCAGAGGATGCATATGCATTTCGACCCTGAAATTTCTTCAATAAATAATTTTTAAATTCAGCCAGAGAGCTACATTCCTCATCAAATTCTGGTTTGGTTTCATTTAGGGGAAAGCCACAGTGGCTTAAATTGCTGATATTTTGGTGTGACACCAATGTATTAAAGCCATGTTTACACCCAGGGTCTGCCAAAATAGTTAGGTCTTTCTGAACTTCATCGACTCTTTCTAATTCTTCAGTCAATTCCAAATTATCAGTACATGTGTTTTCTTTGGAATTTAAAAAGTCATTGGTATTGTCTTTTTGGGGAATGTAGGCCTCATCAATTGGGCAAGCTGCTTCATAAACACAGTTTTCCTCATAAGCACAAGGCTTATCAGAAGACAGAGCATGAGTAAGTGAACAGACCTTTCCTAGGAGACAAGCCTTATTCACGGAGGTCTGATCTACGGTATGGCCATCAATAGGTGAAAAAACGTCACTGAGGTTACAAGCCTCTTTTGGAGGATAAGACTTATTCCCAGTGCACATCTCACACGTAGAGTAAGTCACCTCTGAAACACAGACTTCAGAGGCATGGTCCTCACTGGCAGAGTAGCCTCCATCTATAGAAGAGAGTTTCTGTGTTTTTTCATTCTCAGTGCACTCGGGAACTCTCTGAATGTTGGGTGTGGAACAATTTGCAGGAAGTCCTATTGGAACCGTATCTTGTTCTTTCTCAGCAAGTCCAAGGTGATTTGTGGTGGCCTCCGCTAAACTGGCAACAGCAGCCTCCAAGTCATCAGCTTCCTCTGTGATGGCAGTATGCTTTAGGACTTCTAATAATGCAAGTATTTCTGAAGTTCTGGTGGTAATCTTGTGAGTATCACTTTGGCAGAAGCTATTTATACTTCCCTTTAAGGTTAGCACCAGAAGCCAAGCTAGAAGGACATTGGTATATGACTTAGATATTGGGGAAGGAGAGGGAGTATCTGTAAGTGAACCTGGCATTTGAATAACTCCATTCTGAGTCTTAGGAAGTAAAGCTTGCAGTTGGCGAAGGAACAGGACTGGTAAGAGGTCTTTGGAAGTGTCTTCTACAAGATCTACTTGAATAGCAGCCTCCACACTGTGTCTTTTTGTAGCTAGGTTTATTTCTTGGTAAACAAGGCTTACCTCTGGTCCTAAGTTTTTAGTACATACCTGGATTTTAGTATTATGATCATCAATAGCTGCCTGTGACATAGCACAATTTTCATTCAAGGAAAGTAAGTAAGCATCATTCAGAGATTCAACCTGGCTGTCACAGAGATCTTCAGTAAGTTCTTCACTGGTATCTTTGTCAAAAGATTTACCTATTTTTTTACCTAGATTATTTCCTGCCAAACCAGCATTTTTACTTACGTGTTTATTACTTTCCCTAACAGAATTATTTCCTTTTCCAGAACTTGAGTGGGAATTCGTTTCTGCAAAACTACTGTTGTTACAACTTACCACACTCCTTTCCTTTTTGCACACTGGAGTTAATTTTCTAGGTTGCGAGGTTGGATGTGGATTTATGTTCTGCAACCATCTCTGTATATAATTTTGAACTGAATGATGGCTAATATCCTCAGGAGAAACAGCTTTTTTCAAAGAAGCTAAGGAATTTGCCCTGGTTGTAACATGTTGTTTACTTATAGTAGTACTTAATTTCAACTTATCTCCTTTTTGTTTTTTCTGAGTTTTCAAAGTTATGTGTGAATTATTAACTTTTGAAACTATACTTCTCTTTGTCATTCCTCTCAAATACCAAGATGCTACTTCTGCTTGAGCCTGTGGTCCACAAAAAGCATTGGGGTTTTGCTCAAGGAAGTTAAACACATGAAATAAATTTTGATCTCCAAAACTATTTTTGCAACACCTGAAGTCACTATAGGGAAATACTTTATCTCCTTGACCAATTTCATTTTTTGCAGGTCTTCCTAAACTTACTTTATTTAGTGGTCTGGATTTTCTTTTGGCTAAAAGTCCTTGAACTTTCGTAGGATTCTGTACGTGGATATTCTTGGGATTCACAGGACTGAGATCACTTTTGGAACAAGAATAATTTGATTCTATTACCATATCACTTGCATGGAGATCTTCCTCACAAAGTATTCCTCTTTTAAGGGAACTGTGTGAATCCTTTAATCTGATTTCCTGTGCAATTCTACCTCCTTTGTTTATTCTCTTACTCTTACTAAGAATTGCTTTGGTTGCAACCTTCCCATCCTGATGCCTGGAGTTTATCACTTGTTGCTGACATTTCATCTTCTTTTTGCTGGCAGCAGATGATGAAATCTGCTTTTCATTTGCTGGAAATTTTGTTAAATCACGCTGAGCACATTCATTAATTAGTCTGTCAATTCTTGTGGTGACAGTGGAGGACCCTACTGAAGCTGGGGTCTCAAAAATAGTTATGTCAGTTCCAGGGTCATTACTTAAAGAATGAGTTGTATCTGCTAAAACAGGACTGAATCTATCACTGGTGTTACCATAAGGTCTTAAGTTTTTGATACTAGTTTTGTTGTCTGATGTTACACTATTAACTATACCTTCCTCCACAACTGAATGTTCCGATGCAGCCTGTGGCAAGCCATTACCATGAGACATCTCTAACACCTTTTCACTTGTAATTTCTACAACATCAGCATGTACTGCACCTGACTTGAGCAGTCTGCTTTCCTTTTTCCTTTCTAAAGATGCCTCTATCTTCTCATTGTTATCTACATGAACAACCACTGGTTTGTTAGATACTGATGACATTTTACTGCAGGAATGTGTAAACATGTGATATTCAGATTTGTTTTCCCCGTCTTCCCTTTCTTCACTATAGGAAAACTGTCCAATCATTTCCTCTTGAACTTCAGTTTCAGATACCAAGGTCACACGCCCCTTCACAGATTTCTTTTGTCTCACCCTCCTTGGCCCAGGTGTAGGTGGCCGATAAAAATGACGCTTCGCTTGATCCTGAGTTTCCTGGATGGTGTCTGTGTCCATAGCAGCATTCTCCCAACTAGCAGATGTGCAAGTTTCAGCCTCTTGAGCTGTCGTTTGAGTGTTTATCTCTCCAGCCAAACTGCCCTCTTGATCATGGCCTTTCCTCAGAGATGAGACATCTGCAGACAATGAGCATGCTGCAATCTTTAAACCAGAGGAACAATCATCTGTTCTTCCTGGAAAACTGCCTACTTCACTCTTTTCATCATTATTAGAAAGACCAGCTCTACTGACAGTGGTCCATTTTATGGTTTCCTCCTCTTTTATCTTAAATCGAACTTTCATCTCAACTATCATGGTGCCATCTTGATTAAAAACAATTGATTTCTCAATATCATCCTCAGAAGGATATATCAATAAATTCTGAGAATCTTTTTTTTCTAAGGCCAAGTAATTTTCAGAAGCAAAAGAATGGTCTGAGTAGCAATCACTATTATGCATTTTGTTGGAAGAAACAGAATAAATCTGGGACTTTGGGCTTGAAGGCACATGTGTGCTCACTTTCAAGATTTTGAGAGTAAAAAATGCCCCACATCAAAGTGTAGAAGATAAAGAAGTTATAAATATCCAATAGAAGAGGCAGCAAAGAAAGAAAAGAAAAAAATAATTAGTATAAAAAATACCACATTTTCTAAATTTTATAGTAAGATATTATTAGCAGATTTCTCACTTCTATGTATTCATTTGTTATTTGAATTCGAAGTCACTGTAATATCTGGTGCATCTCTACAAGCTACTTTTAAAACGAGAACCTTTAGGGGTGTCTGGGTGGCTCAGTCAGTTAGGCATCCAACTCTTGGTTCAGCTCAGGTCATGGTCTCATGGTTTGTGAGTTTGAGCCCCCTATCGGGCTCCATGCTGGCAGTGTGGAGACTTTTTGGGATTCTCTCTCTCCTCTCTCTCTGCCCATCTTCCACTTGTATGCTTTCTTTCTCTCTCTCTCTCTCTCTCTCTCTCAAAAATAAATGAATCAACTTTAAATAAAAATTTTTAAAAAGAGAATCTATAATCCTACTAAAATAACAAGATTCACAGAATTTTAATTTTAATTAGTTTAATTAGGCAATTTTAATAAGTATAAAGTAGAAATTGCTAAATATTCTAACAAAAAAAAAGATTTTTGTGGGACTCTGTTTTGCTGTTTTGTTTACCAGCACTAAAATTGGAGTCTAACGAAGTGCTGCTTACCAATGCAAACAAAGCAAGTAAAAAGTTACAGCAATATTTATTTTCCTGTCTTTGTATTTCCAAGAGAGGCACTATAGCATTATGAAAGCTAAAACATTTTTAGACTTTATTTAAAAGTCAGGATTAATCAGGGCACCTAGGTGGTTCAGTCAGTCAAGCATCTGACTTTGGCACCTGACTTTTGGTTCTCACGGTTCATGAGTTCGAGCCCTGCATTTGGGCTCTATGCTGACAGTTCTCTGTCTCCTCTCTCTCTGCCCCTCCCCATTTACATGCAGACTCTCTCTCTCTGTCTCTCAAAAATAAACAAATAAATAAATGTCAAGACTAATCAAGTAACAGTTATTAATTTAGCATTCCCTTTGTATAACTAGTGCATTGACTTGATATAGGGCACAAAAGAGAATAGAGATAGACAAAGATCCAGATATCTGGTTATATTTTTAATGTGCATCCCAAAGACAACTTTGGTACTCATGCTTCTTAAACTCAATCAAATTCTTATAGGCAGGTTGCATACATTTGCATATTCTTGGCATCAATTAAATATCTTTAACATTTCAGAGTATAAACCTAAAATATGTTCTCCTATTTTTGGTATACATTTACCAAAATTGCAAATAAAAATGTTTCACTTACAACTTTTTAAAATAAAATTTAACAAAACCCTTAGATTCCCTAACACCATCAAAAATCATATTCAGCAACCCATATCAAACACAAAATAAAATCATTTTAGTAAAATGAGCACAGTGAAATAGTACTACCATATGCTTAACAGACAACTGGCAGCTAATGCCTACAAAATAGAAACATTAATAGATATCTATTGAGTTTATCCCTAATAGATGAGTTTCACCCATGTTAGCAATAAGTAGAGGGATTAATACTACTTAAAGAGTGTATTATTCAGTGCCTACATAAAACCCAAAATTTAAGTATAAATGGCACTCAGTTCCTTAGCAAAAGAGCTAAAAAAAACTGTGCACAATGAATAATGAGACTAAAGTATTGAGCACAATGAATAATACAATTAGCCACACCTTCATAGAGAATTTATAGCCCATCCCACACTCGGGTATCAATAAACCCTCCTCTCCCCTACCCAAAGGATAATGCGATATTGTATAGCATTTCCTAAGGAATTGTCAACCTGGATTATTATTAACCAGAATGAATTGACTATGTGAAATTTTTTTAATAAATAAAAAATGGATCTGAGGCCTGTAATTTTTACTGTAATAACTTCAGAAAGTAGACTTCATATGTAGTTAGAGACTTGAAAATACACTCAACTAACCTGCTGAGCTCAGCTATGATGCCACATAGTATTATTTGCAAAAATCTCTACAACAACCAGAGATGTCACTTCTACAAATTCCATAGAATTCCTCTCCAAATCAAGAAAGGCTGCCATTTTTATTCTTTATCTAGGTATCAAATGCCCCCCCCCACCACCAAATAAAGCATACCTCATCAATTTAAACAAATATATCATTGATCGATTTGGGAAAATCTAAAAAAGAATCATACAATCTCTATGACTCTTTCCAACTATTCATATGACCAATTCCAGTTTAGAATGTTTTTGAGCCCCTCATTTTCTCTCATGTGATGAAGGAAATTGGCCACTTAAGCATGGATTTTTTTTAATATTGTGGCTAAAACACACACACACACACACACACACACACACACACATATACACACACACACACACACACACACACACACACACTTCAGGGCTAAAAATAAGGGCTACATATTTAAGTGACTTACTCTTTCTTCTTTCTGACCTAGCAGTTCCCTTGGTATACACATGATGAGAGGCCCCTGGTAATCTTGAAGAAAGCAAATACTTCTGGATGTCATAATTTCCAGGTTTAAACGGCTCCCTTCCTGCTGCCACCACAGCTCCAGAGCTCAGGATCACAGCCTGGAGACTGGGAACCTAGAAGAAACCAAAGAGTTAAGGTCCTTACATGAGCAACATGAAATTCTGTTCTTTTCATATGGTCATTTTCTAGCAGAAGGGATCAATTCAACAGCCTTTAGGGCTTGAAAGAGATAATCACCAAGCATTCCTTAGGCATCAATACTGTATACAAAGTTACCAAGTATCAAGGTGAAGGTGGTTAAATCAACATCCTATTGAGCCAGCATACTAGCTGAAGATATCGGTCTTCTGGTCTTCTGCTATAACTAAAGACTTTTATTTATTTTAGTTTTTTTTTTTTATTTTTTAAGTTTATTTCTTTACCCTGAGAGAGAGAGAGCAGAGGAGGGGCTGAGAGAGGTAAGGAGAGAAAGAGAACCCCAAGCAGGCTCCACCCTGCAGTACACAGCCTGGTGTGGGGCTCACTCACAAAACCGTGAGATCGCGACCTGAGTTGAAACCAAGAGTCAGAAGCTTAACCCACTGAGCCACCCAGGCGCCCCACCAAAGAAACCTTTCAAAGGTATGCAGTACTGCCTCTGCATTCCCCACCAAAATATCCAGCTGTAGCCAAAGGTCTTCCTTGAGCCAGCTGAGAAAAGGGCCTGGGGAACATGCTGTCAGCTGCAGGTGAAATGCAGCGATTTCAGATTCCAATCTGAAATGCAGTGATTCGGATTCCGACCAGAGAACGACGGGGCCACCCACCCAGGTGAGCCCCCGCCACCCCGCGAGGATGGGAATACACACACAGGCACAAGAAGCCTTCCTTCTCCAGGGCCTCCTTCCACGTCCCACACGGCGGGAGCTCAGACGTGAGAAGCACCTGAACACTCACCTTCCTTCCGTCCGTGGCGTACAGCTTGGTCACCGGGAACCGCATGACCTCCATCAAGTGCTGCAGGAAGGCCTGGAAGCTCTGGGTAACCCTTCGGTTCAGAACGACCGTGCGCCTCGTCTTCGGGTCGCCATTTTTAAAGACCACGAGCCTCCGCGGCGCGCGTAGCATGCCGGGAGCGGCGGCGGCGGGCGCCGTGGGTGGGGAGCTGTGCGCGTGCGTGCTGATGGCCCGGCTGCTGTACCAGGGTCGCGGGCGCCGGCGGGCCTTGTCGAGGTCCACCGGCTGCACCTTCCTCCGGTGGGAGCACAGGTACGATTCGCCGTCCTCCAGCTCCTCCAGGCGTGTGATGCTGTGCCTTCCCCGAGGGGTGCTGATGTTCCTCACCCCGAAAGGTAAGGGCACCTTCCTTGACAGGTTATCCAGCAAAGCATCAAATGTCTTAAAGGAACGAGGGTTGACCACCACACTGACCCCACCGAATTGCGGGTCTCCGCTTTTGTAGAAGCTGATCTTTTTGGCCACAACAGGATGCATGACGCTCAAATGGCGAGGAGAAGGACCTTGACCTTCAGAAGAGGTTGGATGAATCACGGAAAAACTAGTGGAAGAAGTTTCGCTCATTTTGGCCGAGACCTCGAAAGGGAAAAAATTATTCATCTCGACAGTGACAACACCATAAACGATACATGATAATTCAAATGTAATCTAATTATAGTTGTAGGTATCTAGGCTGTTCCTAGGATTTCAAGAATCCATGTATTCATTCATTATTCCTGCCTATTTTGAATGATAACTTGTAAGGGGCTTACAATAAAAAGACACAAGTAAAACACTTAAATAAGGATATGTGTAATTTAAAGATGAAAACAATCTAAAGACACCAATAGGGGTGTCGTTAAATAAATTATATATACAGCCATGCAATGGACAGCTGTACAACCATTAAAAATGACTTTATGTTTATTGGCATAAAAAATGATCATAATTTATTACTAAGTGAAGAAGCCGTTTATAAAATATATATGCCATGCCATTTCCAGTGTGTGTGTGTGTGTGTGTGTGTGTGTGTGTGTAGACACACACACACACATACATACATACACACATATGTATTTGTTATACGATAGATGTATTTGGGGGTTTTTTTCCTTGACTGCCAGGAAAAAGGGGGAGACAGGAAAAGTTTATCAAGCTCAAATTATTGCATACAACCAGATGAGTTCACCTAGAGGAAAATGTTTCTTGACATTAAATTCTAGAAGAAATGAATCATGTGAATCCTTAAATGGGGGCCATTTTAAGATAATGTAAAATGTTTCCATTACAGATATAAAAAATGCAGGGAAAATATGTAACACACCATTAATCTACTTTTGGAAACTCTGCACTAAACAAATATTTCTTACTACAGGGCAGCTTTGCTATGAGTTGCTAAAAATGATGCGATCTAGGGACTGCTCCCATCGGTGGTTCTAAAATTAAAACTTTAGGAGGGAATTTAAAAGCCCTTTTCAGCCAGTCACTGAGGTTTTTGTCTCTACTTTCCAAGTGAAGCCAGAGTCTGACTGACAGTTGAGCAGCTCAGGGAAGGGTGTATCTGTTTCTGGGTTCCTTTCTCATTTGTCACACTGTTTGTGTGGCTGTTTTCTGTTGTTTTAGTGTTTATTTATTTCTGAGACAGAGAGAGACAGAGCATGAGTTGGGGTAGGGGCAGGGAGAAGGGGAGACACAGAATCTGAGGCAGGCTCCAGGCTCTGAGCTGTCAGCACAGATGCCCGACGCGGGGCTCGAACTCACGAACTGTGAGATCGTGACCTGAGCCGAAGTCAGACGCTTAACTGACTGAACCACCCAGGCGCCCCTCTTTTCTGTTGTTTTAAATCAATATAATTATTAGTATCTTTTGACAGGCCTGCAGCCGTAAAGACAAATTGAACAAACTAAATATAAGTGGTCAGTATTACAGAGATGAAAAAGGCATGTTTGTCATTATAAATCAGCTATAAATTTGACCCAAATCACCTACTTAAATGTTTGCAAACTGTTGTCTGATTCTTCACATATCCCCAGGACGACTTACAAATTTTATTGATGTGTTATTTAGGAAAATAAACTCCGAGATCAGCCTGGAAGTTACATATGTGCCCCCTACTCCCTCCCTAAGCAGTTTACAGTAATTATAGTACTTAAGACAATGAAGGATGTGGCAGGCATGTGCTCCCAGAGCTGGAGAATCCACCTTTGTGATGGAGTCAGCAAAACTGCACCTCTTCTTATCCTCAGCTGATAAGCTGTGCACTGACCTTGGGGTGCTACTAAATCTCCATGCCCTCACTAACTATCAGAGATAAATTCTTACCGTATTTATATAAAAGACTTCAGAATTCTGCCTCCAGTAACTTTTTAGGTTGGTGTACTTACATATTCATTTTAAAATAGTTTACATTAATAGTGTTTGAGGGGCGCCTGGGTGGCTCAGTCGGTTAAGCGCCGACTTCAGCTCAGGTCACGATCTTGCGGTCTGTGAGTTCGAGCCCCGCATCGGGCTCTGGGCTGATGGCTCAGAGCCTGGAGCCTGCTTCCGGTTCTGTGTCTCCCTCTCTCTCTGCCCCTCCCCGTTCATGCTCTGTCTCTCTCTGTCTCAAAAATAAATAAACGTTAAAAAAAATTAAAAAAAAAATAGTGTTTGAAACACATTTTCCACTTAATTTTGGAAAACTGTATTTATCTATAAGTGTATAGTGAGATTTTTTTTTTAATTTTTTTAACGTTTATTTATTTTTGAGAGAGACAGAGTGCGAGTGAGGGAGGGGCAGAGAGAGAGGGAGACACAGAATCTGAAGAAGGCTCCAGCCTCTGAGCTGTCAGCACAGAGCCCGATGCAGGGCTCGAACTCAAGAACCTTGAGATCATGACCTGAGCCGAAGTCTTAGACACTTAACCGATGGAGCCACCCAGGCGCCCCATAGTGAGACTTTTAATTGCAATAGTCTTCTGCTGGTTTGCACTACTTGGAGAGCTGTTGACCTGATAATCAAGTTAGGACACCGTTATGTAAGCTGATAGGCTAAGGGGGTTGTTTGGGGGGTGGCTTTGGTTTTTGTTTCCTTCTGTTTTGTTTTGTTTTGTTTTGTTTTGTGGCTCAAATAAAAGAACGGAGATTTTGTGCTGGCACCAGGAAGGAGAACATAGAACACGAGGACAGTTGGAGGGAAAAGGTGGCCCCCACTGTGCTACCCTACTGCTGCCCAACCCTGAGCACTGGTTATAAACCTGATGCATGAAGGGAAGAAGCTGAGGGTACCATGTCCTGTGAAAATGCCATATGCCCAGGAGTGAATGAGCACTTGTAGAAAAAGAACCTGTAGCAGGACGGCTGCCAGGCTTCTTGAGGAGGAGACTGTAGAAAAAACAAATAAAATATAAATCCAGATGGTCCTCATGGCATGTAAGAGGATCTCTCGGGATGCCTAGAAGTCAGCGGGGAAGTTTTGTAATGGTGAGATTTTGTATACATGCAGGTGAGGTTTAAGAGTCTACAGTAAGGTGGGCATTGTGTGTGTAACACAGAACATGATAAAGATTCAGTGTTATATGGGGCACCTGGGTGGCTCGGTCGGTTGGGCTTCTGACTTCGGCTCAGGTCATGATCTACAGTCCATGAGTTCGAGCCCCGCGTCGGGCTCTGTGCTGACAGCTCGGGGCCTGGAGCCTGTTTCACGTTCTGTGTCTCCCTCTCTCTCTGCCCCTCCCCTGCTCATGCTCTGTCTCTCTCTGTCTCAAAAATAAATAAAAACATTAAAAAAAATTAAAAAAAAAAAGATTCAGTGTTATCATTGAATTAAAGGATCTGTGGACAGCATTATCATTATTGGGGAAGAAAGTACAAGCCAGATTCTTTCCAGAGGAAATGCTTCAGCCTCTGCCTTGACATAATCCTATGTATCTTCTACAATTTCCCTGGGAAATTCACAGAGAAATGACTAGCACAATAAAGGAGGAGCAGGGCGTCATGAGAATATGAAGAAGGGATTGGTAGCCCAGCCTGTGGGAGTGGCACTGAGGGTGGGAAGGAATGGCAGCTTCCACAGGAGAGCCTGTGTGAAGCTGAGATGCCAGAGGCACAGTGGTGGAGATGCCCTGCAGGAAGATGGCAGGGATCAGTGCAGCTTCCGCCAAAGACACGGGTGCACCTTTTTTTTAAAAAAAAAAAAAAAATCTTGTTAATGTTTATTTATTTTTGAGAGAGAGAGAGAGAGAGAGCACAAGTTGTGGAAGGACAGAGAGAGAGGGCGACACAGAATCCGAAGCAGGCTCCAGGCTTTGAGCGGGGCTCAAACCCGTGAACCGGGAGATCACAACCCTGGGCTGACGTTGGATGCTCAACTGACTGAGCCACCTAAGTGTCCCAAATGTGCACCTTTCTTAATCAGCCTTAAAAACCAATCAGAATGTGAATGAAAATTTTAAAGTATTCCTTTCTATACTTGTTAAATGGTAAGGTTTATTCTACACCCACTGAAGTTGGGATAAGGCAGTAATATACTTAGGGGATATCTGGAATCAAAGTAGCCTGAAGTGGTCTGATTCTTCTCCCAGCAGGTTAGGCCAGTGCAAAGATGTACCAAGAGGAAAATAGATTCCTACTTTCCTAGAGGACCTGGCTAACAAAATCTCCCTGCAGTCCACGTTATAGTGCAATGGGCTTCCAGTGGCTCGACAGCCCGCTGCTAATATCTTCCCCTCCGCTCTGTGTTCTCTTCGTTGCCGAAAGTCAGACTGTGGAATGATCGTGAATACTTGTATTGCTTTTAAAGATCAAGCAGATGTTTTCAACACCTTTTGGTTCACTGGGCTCACCCATGGTTATGCCTCCCTGTGCCGTCGTTGCTCTCAATATCTGTACTGCCCAGAGCTAAATAGTTGCTCTACCAAGAGGGCTGTGCCTGCCCCACCACCATTCACTTGATAAAGCAAATTAGACACCTATAAGCTGTACGTGTGTCATTTCACTAATTATATCTTAAATTTAATGTACAACACACTAGGAATTCAGGCAATTCAGAAAGAAGAGGGAAGTAGACAACAAAATAAGAATATTAGTATAGTCATACGGTCAGTTCTGTGGCAATTCAGAGATTTGACATTACATGAAAAATTAGTTCATTACACAGATTATCATAATTCTGTGAGGTGGGGTTGGGGGTGGGAGTTCAAAAAGGAAATACACCAATTATCCCCTATGGTGATCATAAGCATTGGTGAATTAAAAGTAACTTCCTTCTGGGGCGCCTGGGTGGCTCAGTCGGTTGAGCGGCCGACTTCGGCTCAGGTCATGATCTCGAGGTCCGTGAGTTCGAGCCCCGCATCGGGCTCTGTGCTGACAGCTCGGGGCCTGGAGCCTGCTTCAGATTCTGTGTCTCCCTCTCTCTGACCCTCCCCCGTTCATGCTCTGTCTCTCTCTCAAAAATAAATAAACGTTAAAAAAAAATTTTTTTTTAAAAACTCTTTAAAAAAAAAAGTAACTTCCTTCTTTAATGGATTGCACAGATTCCTCCAATGAGTAAATAGTGCCTTTGTAATCAGAAAAAACAAAGAACAAAACTCTACCCCCGTTTGAATATACTAGACTTTCTTGATTTCCTGATACTGAAGTTCTCTCCTACTTCAGTATTGGCATATTGTGAAGGTTTCTGGCATGTTTGGATAAAAAGTAATGATTATTAGCAAGATTGATTCCTTTTTTCTAACGGCTAAAGATGGAACACATATGTAATCTAGATATAAGATGGAAAATAAAATACAACTAGCTAAACACAGATTGTTTTCAAAATAAAGACGCAAATAGTTTTGTACTTACCACAACTTGAAGCTTCCCTTTTAAAGAAAAAAATGTCTTAAGTTGTTTGTATAATTCATGTAAGGTTACTGGATAGGTAACCTGCTCATTTCGTGCAAGGAAACTAATGTCTTTGGATTTATTTTTAGTGTATCCACTCAGGGATTGAATACAGCCAATTAATTTAATCCAAGGTGATGCTAATCACCAGACAGAATTTACCTTAAGGGGACCACAGCCAGAAACAAACTAGTTCCTGGTGTGCGGCACAGCTCTGAAGCCTTCCTAATTAAGAGTTTTTCTGGCAGTGTCTTGCTTACCCAGTCTCATTCTCAGGAGAAGATCGCCAATTCATAAGCTTTTCTGTCTCAGACAGCCTTAAGTTCCCATTTATTTATGTTAAAGAGAAAAGGCTGTTATGCTGCTAAAAATGAAGTCGTTTGACATTTTATCATTCTTTGATAAGTATTCCAAGTCAGTGTTTGTTCATGGTAGTCATTTAAGCATTCCTGTTTATCACTGCATCAATGTAGTTCTAATGAAAATGGCTGTGTGAACAATTTGGCTACTCAGCCTAACACAAGACAAATAAGAGAGGCACCACTCAAAGTGATTTTATGCTTCTGCATACACAGCACTCTTCTGCTTTGCTTAATCATGATGGGATTTGAGCAAGTTGCAAGACTTTGTCACACACGAGGTCCCCAGATGCACCTGCTGCCTCTAATGGCTACCTGTAGTCTAATCTGATTTGAAGATACCTCACCTAATCAGATTTCTTTCCAAGCTTCCTGCCTCTGCTCTGAACCACAAAAACAAGGTAAGCAGTCCTCCAGGAAAAAAGGATCAGGTTCAAACATGTGCTCTCGAATGTTGTCTCCAAACAGATCACAAAAGGAAAAAGATTATGAAATGGCACGCTCTGCCTGGTAAATACTGACTTCATAAGAAGTCAGCTATTAAAAAGTAAAAAAGAGTAAGGGAGGGAGGAGAAAGAGTCACCAAGTGCAGGAAGGAAAGATGGAGGGAGGTTAGGAAAGAAGTTGGGAGGGAGGGGTAGATACGAGAAACGATAATGTCTGACTTTGATACAAACGTCCATTTATAATCATCACTATTCACACAAAGACATGCCTATTGACTCAATAAAGAAATTTATGTTTACAGGGTAGAAATAGGCATGGATGGCGTCATTACTAGCTCCAAATTGAAGTGCACATTTACAAAGTTTAGAGTTAGATATAACCAGCCCTGAAATAGTTAGACTAATGAGGCATTTCTGTTGACATTATTTTGAATCCTACAACCCACATCTGATAAACAATTCACATCCATCGGTTCTAATGAACAATGAAAAAATGTCAACTAAAGAACTTCTTCCGGGCACTTTTAGGAAAAGTAGAATTTCATACATCAGCACAAAGGAGCTCTCCTTTTCTAAGCATCTCCCATGGCACATGCCGCATTCCCACGACTCCAGTTGGGAAGAGGGACTAAGTGCACCTGTTGCCCAATCGTGCCACCGTGCTCTTTCCCATGGCACTTGTCTCTGGCAGACGCCAGTGTGGAAAGTCTACATCATTCTTCCTCAAGCTTGAAGTTGCAAATGAATCCCCTGGGGATGTTGCTAAACCGTAGCGTCTGACTCAGTAGGTCTGGGGTGGGACCCGCGAGTCTGCATTTCTGATCCGCTGATGCCGGTGGCTGCTGGCATTCCACCACACTTTGATTATAAGGAGTCTAAGAAATGCCAGAAGCCTCTATGACACAGCTCACTTTAAGGTTCTTCCCTGCTAATGGCTTCAGTGGCCACGATATCTGAGGTGACCTGTCTGACATACGTGGACTCCGTTCCATTCTACGTGGTCACCACTGGCAGAGAAGCCAGATCCCAGGGACTGCAGTCCACAGTGGTTGAGCATACGTGCTTTGAAGTTAGTCAGACTTCAGTTCACCTCCTGTCTCCTCCTTCCCCCTAGCTTTGTGGTCTCAGGCCATTGACTTAGTTTCTCCTCTGCCTGTTTCCTGGCCATGAAATGTGAGGAAATCCCTTATAGGCTCATCGTGAGGATTAACTAGGATAATACATGTGTTTGGCAGAGAGTGCCTAAATGTCCTAATAATTAATGGAAATTATTTTTTCCATGTTAATCTTTTTAAACACTCTCACGGTCCTTGCAGCCTTTGCCCAAACACCCCACACCCTGCCCCGCCACCCCATTTATGATCTGACCAGCTTACCTTTCCAGTCTCATCTCAACCCACGTGTCTGACTCTGGATTGAATTATTTGATGCTTTTTAAATGTGGCTCAAACTTTTGGGCCTACTGTTTCTTTCACCTGGAATGCCTTCTCGTAGCCCAAACTCCCTGCCCTCCATCACCATCCACCTTTGCCTCTCTTCCTCCAATACTCAGTTCACCTCAGAAACTTCTCATGAACCCCTTGCCTTCCCACTACGTGAACATTCCCTGCTGAAATAGATACCCTCCACTGTAATCTCTTATTTGTAAAAATACACACTCTTGCACATTTCATACTGCCCCACAACTGGTGATTTCTTAGTAAGCTCATTAAGCACCAGAAGTGCAACTTATCTATCGCCTCAGAATTTCCAGAAATAACTCAGTGCCTTGTACACGGTAGACAATCGATAAATGTCTACTAAAGGAATGCTCCTCTGCTTGTGTTTAATACAGTAGGTTATAGAGAGATCGATGTCTGAAGAACCCTCCCTCATCTTAACTGCTAGAATTTACCTCTCCAGGCAGGCCCAACGAACCCAGGGCAGATACCAGATTTAATCAGGATGCATCATCATTTTGTACAGTTAGCATGGAACACGCCCTTTGTCATTTCCATCCAACCCAAATGGAAGTCTGAGTATGGTCCATTCTGATGAAGTTACGTTGCTGGATGTCGAACCTGAGAGGTCTCTGTCTTGGAAACCATCCCTCACATCAAACGTCTCCCCGACTATGACACTGGCATCTGTCTTAGGCAACCTGTCTTCTCAGGCTGCTGTAACAGGATACTACAAACCGGGTGGCTTGAACAACAGACATTGATTTCTGACCGTTCTGGAAACTGGGAAGTCCAAGGTCAAAGTACCAGTCAGTCTGGTTCCTGGTTTGCAGACGGCCAGCTTCTTACCGTGTCCTCACACAGCTAGGGGGCAAGGAGAGTGCAAGTGCTCATGCTTACCTGAGAGAGCTCTCCCGTGTCTTTTCTTAGAAGGGCACTAATCCCTATGAGGGTCCCTCCCTCATGACCTGATTACTTCCCAAGGGCCCCATCTCCAAATTGCATCACGTTGCAGGGTTAGGGCTTCAAGACACAAATTTTGGAGGCGCATAATTCAGCCCACAGCAGCACTGCCCTGCAGACTTGGGGTTTGTCACACAACTTCCCTCGTGTATTTGTTCATTCATTCATTCTACAGACATTTAATGCACACGTTGTGCACCAGGCACACACAGCAACGAATGCAACAGAAAATATCTCTGCTTTCGTGGAGTTTATGTTATCCAGCAGAAACGAATCGTGAACAAGTGGACAGCATGTCACACGATGCTAGGTGCTATGAAGAAACATGAAACCAAGTAGCAGTGCTGGAGGTCAGAGAAGGCCTCCGTGAGAAGGTGATGTGTGGGCAGATACCTGGAAGCAGTGAGGGGAAGGGGCATTAGGCATCCGAGAGATGAGCGTTTCTAGCGGAGGATGTACGTGCAAAGGTCCTGAGTCAAGAGTGTGTGGGAAGTATGTGAGGTACTTGGGAGGTGATAGAAAGGTCAGGGTGCCTACAGTGAGTGGCAGGACACCAAGCTACGTAAGGCCCTGCGCCCTTTAGTAAAGACTTTGAAGCGAGATGAGAAACCAAAGGAGGGTTTTGAGAAGAGGAGTAGTTTCCAAGATTACTCTAAAATACTTACTTTGATGATTTGGATATTGTGTTAAGAACTGAAGTTAAACACAGGGGTAGGCGGTGGGGAAATGGTGTGGTAGAAAGTGCTAGGGCTCGGAATACCTGGAAAGCACTTGCATCGGCAGAAACTCTGAAGCAACTCTTTTGGAACTCGGGAGGCTATGTGAATGCTCGCAGCTTCCAGAAGGCTTGGCTGCTAAAACTGTGGTCAAGTTTGGTCTATTTCAGCCACTGGCATGGTAGTCGCCACTTATCTCTCCTCCACCAGCCCTGGGGCAGGCAACTATGGGGAAAAGAGCCTGCATTCCTGAAGCAGCTTGTGGGAGCCAGGGTGAGTAAGAACGACCTTGTCCTCCAAATACTGGCATTCTGTGTTCTAATTCCTAATTACTGCTCCTGGTCATGGGGGCACATACAGAGGTGGGTGGCAATGGTTGCAACTCCCACTGCCTGAAGTAGCTAACGGGATTTAAAGGGACAGCACCTGTGATTCCCCCCCCCCTTTTTCCCTTTCCCCCCTTTTGGAAGCAGGCATTAAAGGCTAGCCTATTCAGAAAACAACTGTGTATATGGGAAGACTTATCAAGCAGCATGATAGAGGCTGACTCACACTGCGCAGCACTAACCTGCTATGATCTGATAGGACAGGACCATTTCTTGGTCTGTACCCTTGATTTTCCCTGACATATACCCATCACAGCTTACCGCCTGTACCGAGCCTTGCTGAATCTGGGCATTGCTGGGCCCACCTACAGAGCTTTTCCCACACCTCAGCATGCCTGTCTGCAACCTAGAGTCCCGCAAGACTAAGCAAAACAGCCTGATCTCTGGTGTTGGATCCTGCAACGGGACAATAGATAAGACAGGCCCAGCTTCTGTCCTCATGATGCTTAGCGCCTAATGGGAAAACAAACTCGGCCCGGATAGGCTTTACTAAACAAGATGTCGTATGGAATGCTTCTTGGAAGAAAGAGATTAACTAGCAAAGATTTCAGTATACACGGATGTGGTATAGGAAGGCGGGGCTAAGATGATGGCATAGCAGAACCCTAGGCTCCTGTCGTCCCTCAAACACAACTAGACAACTATCAAATCATTCTAAATATCCCAGGAATGAACCTGAACACTAACAAAACAAACCACAACTAAAAGGAGGAAAAAGCCGCACAGAAGAAGGCAATTAGTACAGAAACATGGTTTGGGGGAGAAACTGGTCACAGGTGCTGTGGAGGGGAGAAAGCCCTGGTTGCAGAGAAAAGGCAGAGAGAGAGAGAGAGAGAGAGAGAGAGAAGAATACACAGGTACAGGGGATCAGACACGAGAACAGTTCCCCAAAGCCATTGGCTGTGAAAACAAGAGGTGCTGATATTCCAGATTTCTCTCGACCAGCCCAGCGGGGCTAGAAGACGAGTTTTAAAGGTCAGCGGGCTCAGCTGAGAAAGAGCACTGAGGGCACTGCCCTGCTCCTGGGGAGGAGCCTGGCACACAGCCCCAGGGGAGGGGGTGGAGGGGGCAGAGGTGGGGAGGGAGGAGTGGGGGCAGACTGCCTTGGAAACTGTGAGCTGAAGAACGCCTGGGGCACCCAGACGGGAGATAATGCTCTCTTCTTGGAGGAGGCCCTGAGAGTCAGTGTTCACCACAGACGCCTCTCTGGGGACAAAGGAGAGCCAGCAGGAGCCATTTCTCTCCCCGGCCCCTCCCTCAGCGTCAACACAGAGCCACCTGCAGAAAGCAGCTCTGCCCCAGCACTGGCTGCCTAGCCTGCTCACACCAGGCCCCGCACCCCTACACTCTGGTGGTGCTGCCCTTCTCGGTCAAGCTAACCTCGGTCCCGGGGTGACGGGTGCTTTCCCCCAGGAGACCAGCAGAAACCCCGACCACAGCACGTCTCCTGACCCGAGGGCTCCGCACAGCCTCCAGCCTAGTGGAAGTGGTATCGGGTCTCACTTAACAAGCAGAGCAGAGCACAAGTCGGCGAAATCCGCCCCGCTCTGGCCGAGGTCGAAAAACTGCCCACTGCAGGCAAGGAGAGCCTCTGCAGACGACTGGCCCGAAGGATGGAGCAGCCAACAACAGCAGAGCTGAAGCAGACACTCCGTGAAGCTCCAGGCCCTGGGCACCACGTGACCTCTTCTTCAGAAAGCTATTACTCTCAGGAGCAGGAAACATAAAGGACTTTTCAAACACACGGAAGAAGGCAGAGACTTGGACCAAATGCCAAGATGGAGGGATTCAGCCCAAATAAAAGAACAAGAGAAGGTTGCTGCCGGAGATCTGACCAAAACGATCATAACAGAGAGAGAAGAACTAAAAACAGAGATTTCAGTATACGTGGATTATTGTTGTCATGATATTTGCTATTAGCCTAGTAACTATAGTTAAAACTTCTAATTTTCACTAGATTCCCCCTGTTATTTTCCACCATTTTTTAATAGGATTTGCCTGTCCCGGACCTTTCATAAAAATGGAATCATGGTCAGTGTATATGCAAAACCACCCCATGCTGTTCTCACAGCCAAGTCATTTACCCTTTCCTTAGGCAGCAGAGGGCACAAAGCTTCCCACACACGTCCATTGAACACCCCACCGTGGTTCTCTCTACTTTTAAACAGCTTTCTTGAGTTATAATTTATATACCATGAAATTAATCCATTTAAAGTGGATGATTCAATGAGATATTCACAGAGTTGTGCAACCATCACCATAATATAGTTTGAGAATATTTAGAACATTCTAATTTTAGAACACCCCAGAAACTTTGTACGCATCCAACCACCCGCACACCAGCCAGAGACAACCAGGAATCTCTTTCTGTCTCTAATTGCATATTCTGGAAATTTCATATAAATGGAATCATATAATATGTGGTCTTTAGTGATGCGTGGCTTCTTTCATTTAGCGTAGTTTAGCATAGTTCTTAAGTTTCATCCATGTTATAGCATGTATCAGTACCTCATTCCTGGTTATTGCCAAACTGTAATTCATTTTATGGATTTTTAAAATTTGTTTTATTTTCCTTATTCATTCACTGGTTAAAGGGCATTTGGGTTGTTACCAGTCTCAGGTTCTTGTGGACTGTACTTCTATGAACAAAAATGTGTAAGTTGTTGGTGAAATCATTTCTTTTTCGGAGAAAAAAATTACACCTATCTACATGTTGAAAATACTTTTGGTTTTCTTTCTGTTTACCTTGCTTTCTTATGATGGGATTTCAAAGCTTAACTTTTTTTACAATGAAGAGGGTGTATCTTTGATAAACCCCATTACTTGCTTGTCTGGCCATTATATAAGTTCCTTATAGGTCCTGCAAATCAATACTCCTACATTATAAAGCAGAGTGGCAAAACAAAATGGTCAGATTAGTTGATAAAAATTTATTATCCAGACCAAGAAAGCCTTGGCAAAGAAATAGAAGATATAAAGAGGAACCAAATGGAAATCTTAGATCTGAAAATATATAATACCTGAAATTTAAGAGCTGAGTATATGGTCTCAACAGACCATGGAGAAGACATGAAGAATCAGTGAACTTAAAGGTGGAACAATAGAAATTACTCAACTTGAACAATAAAAAGAAAATGGATTTTTTTACATGAACAGAATCTCAAGGATCTACAGGATTTTAATAAAAGACCACTTCTAATTCCTCTTGCTAAGTAAAACTAAAAACCTTGGACATTATATATAAAATAAATACAGAGAAGGAGGCAGAAGGACTAGGAATCTTAGGACACAAGGAATGATATGGCAGTCTATTCCCTGGGTTGTCTTTTTGCCTCATGCATCTAGACTGGGTACTAGAGAAGCCAGCAACTCAGAAACACCAATGGAATCAGATTTAAAAATGGCCCAATAGAAGCCAGCTCTCTCTAGCCAAAGGTCTAGGAAAAGGGCAACCCTAGCAAGGAAGAAACAATATCTTCAACCACAGCCGAACACCATGGAGAAAAAGATACCTCCATCTGCCTTGAAGAGTTTTGACTTCTCTTCTTCTCCACCTTCATGGTGGCATCTCTCCCTTTCCCATGCTGAGATGACATCAGTGAAGACCAAGTAGCGACTCAGCACTTCCATCCCCACTGGCAGTAATGAATCCACACTGCTCCCCTCCTTGCAGTGTCAGAGGAGGTAGCAGAAGGAACCCAAAAGAAAGCCAAAGCTTTCACCACTATTTGGTAGTAGTGAGGCCACCTCTCCCCACTGGTCAGTGAGACCACACAGGAAACCTGAAATCCACAAGCTATAATTTGACATTCTGGATCACAGATTTGATGGTATTTAAAATGTATTTACACTTACATAAAGACACCTGACATCACTTTAAACTTCCTACGCTACTTAAATCCACATCTACCCAGAAGTAACAAGGTCCCCCTTCCCCAGGATGCCAAATGAGGCAATGTGGGAAACCTGAACTTCCATCCACACCTGACAGTAAAGAGGGGTACTCCCTTTCTCCTGGAAGCACTGTGTCAAAGAAGATCTGCTAAAACAAGTTTTAAACAGAATCCACAGTCTCATAGCATAATACCCAAAATATCTAGGGTACAATTAAAAAAAAATCATTATTCATACCAAGAACCAAGAAAATCTGACCTTGACTGAAAAAGACATCAAAAATGCCAACACCAACATGACAAAAAAGTTGGGATTATCTGACAATAATTTTAAAGCAGCCATTATAAAAATGCTTCAATAAGTAATGACAAACACCTTGAAACAAAAAATAAAAAGCCTTGGCAGTGAAATAGAAGACATAAAGAAGAATTAAATGGAAATCCTAGAACTGAAAATATATAATAACTAGAATTTAAGAGCCCAATGGATGTTCTCATCAGCACAATAAAGACAGAAGTAGAATCAGTGAACTTGAAGATTGAACAATAGAAATTACTCAATCTGAACAACAACGAGAGAATAGGTTTTTTAAAAATAGAACCTCAGAAAAGTCTAGGCCTTAACAAAAGAGCTAACATTTGGATCATCAGAATTGCAGAAGGAAAAAAGAAAGAAGGTAGACCTGGAAAAAAAAAAATTCCCAGAAATGGTGGCTGAAAATTTCCCCAATTGTGCAAAAGACAAACTGCAGATTCAAGAAGCCAACTGAGCCCCCAAAGACAATAAACTCAAAGAAATTCACACAAAGACACATCATTATCAAACTTCAGAAAACTGAAGACAAAATTTGGAAAACAGAATAGAGAAATGACCCATTACCTATAAGGGGAAAACAATTTGAGTGACAGCAGATTTCTCATCAGAAACCACAGAAGTGAAAAGGAAGTTGCAACCATTTTTCAAATGCTGAAATAAAATAGCTGTCAACCAGAGTTCTAGATCCAGTGAAAACATCTTTGAGGAATGAAAGGTAATCAAGACATGCTCACATGAAGGAAAGCTAAGAGAATTTGTCACCAGCAGACTTACTCTAAAAGAATTGATAAAGGAAGTTATCTAATAGAAAGGAAATGATAAAAAGAATCTTGGAATATCAGGAAGGAAGAAAGAGCAACAGAAAGACCAAAGGGACGCCCGGGTGACTCAGTTAATTGTCTGGCTCTTGATTTCAGCTCAGGTCATGATCTCATGGTTTGTGAGTTTGAGCCCTGCATGGGGACTCTGCGCTGACAATGCTGAGCCTCTCTCCCTCTCTGCCCCTCCCCACCACTCGCACGCTCCCATGCGTGCTCTCTCTCTCTCTCTCTCAAAAATAAACTTTGTTTAAAAAGACCAAAAATATGGGGCGCCTGGGTGGCTCAGTCGGTTAAGCAGCCAACTTCGGCTCAGGTCATGATCTCGCGGTCCGTGAGTTCGAGTCCTGTGTCGGGCTCTGTGCTGACAGCTCAGAGCCTGGAGCCTGTTTCAGATTCTGTGTCTCCCTCTCTCTGACCCTCCCCCGTTCATGCTCTGTCTCTCTCTGTCTCAAAAATAAATAAAACGTTAAAAAAAGTTTTTTTAAACCCAAAAATATGAGTAAATATAGACTTTCCTTCTCTTAAATTTTTAAATGATTTTTGACAGTTGAAGCAAAAAGTATAATATTGCTTTACATAATTCTCAATGTATGTAGGGGAAATATTAAAACAATTATAAATGAGAGAGTTTAAAGGGAGCGAAGCTTTCTACATTTAAACTGGTAAAATGTCTACCTCAGTAAATTGATCATTATATAGGTATAATGTAATACCTAGAGCAACCACTAACATACACAAAGAGATATGCTCAAGAATAATATAGATAAATCAAAATGGAACTCCAAAAACTCTAAAAGAAGGCATGAAGGAAAAAATCGAAAAATGAAAAAACAGAACAGAAAATTTAAAAATAGTGTGGCATATTTAAGCCCTAAGATACCAAAAATTACATTAAATATAAATGGGCTCACATACTGTATGAGTTCATTTATATAAAATTCTTGAAATGACAAAATTATGGAGGCAGAGAACAGATTAATGGTTGTCAGGGGGCAGGGATGGTGTTGGGAAACAGTGAGTGTGACCATAAAGGGGTAGCCCAAGGGAGATCTTTGTAGTGATTGGACAGTCCTGTGTCTTGATTGTGGTATGGGTGACACATGTCATAAAAGAACGTATAACTATTCTCACACATTTCCGTCAACCCGGAAAGACTTTGTCCCCATTTACCGGTATTTCTCCAGCCGGTAATCTTTCTTTCCTTATAGATTTGCCTATTCATGACATTTCATATAAATGGAATCATACAATATAGAATCTCTTGTGTCTGGCTTTTTTTATTTAGCATAATGTTTTTGAGGTTCAGTGATGTTTCAGCATATATCAGTACATCATTCCTTTTTATTGTATTCTGGTGCATGAATATACCATATTTTATCCATTCACCAATTGGTAGACTTTAGGGTTTTATGACTAATCTTGTTAGGCAAGTGGTGATGACAGTTTTAATGTGCTCCATACAACATAACAGGCATAGCCCTTCATCTGGAGATAATTGCTAATTAGAAATACACAGGAACTAAATAGTGGGGAGCCATAATTCCCAGGGCCATAGCAGACTCATTTCCCCATTTGCAAAACTTACAGAGTAGAACTGAATGGATACCAAATTCCACGAATAACATCTGTTTATCAACTCATCTAGCAGCTCTGTAATAATAATATTATAATGTATCGATTACTGGAGCGCCTGGGTGGCTCAGTCGGTTAAGTGTCCAACCCTTGCTTTCAGCTCAGGTCATGATCTCACAGTTCATCAGATCAAGCCCCACATTGGGCTCTATGCGGTCAGCACAGAGCATACTTGGGATTCTCTCTCTCCTTTCTCACTGCCCCTCCCCTGCTTGCACTGTCTCTCAAAATAAATAAACTTTAAAAATATATATATGGATTACTTATTTTGTGACAGGCACCATGCTTAATGCTTTAAATGAATTATTTATTGAATCTTCATGATAGCTCTGTGACATATGTACTATTATCGTCCCTGTTTTTCAGGTAGGAATACTGGTGTTGAGAAAGGAATAGTAATTTACGAAAGGACACGCAGTTAGTAAATAGTACAGCCCCTTACCACCTTGCAGTAATGTTCTCTAGTTAATGTTGAAGCCTATCTGTGTGGAGAATCAAAAAATCCGGGCTAAGGAGTTTTTATTCCCTTCTACAGAACATGGAAATGCACTGAGATTTTTGAGCAGGGAAATGACTTCATCAGGACTGCACACTTCCCTGACATTGCTAAGTCAGATAATTTGGAGGGAGGAGCCGGTGATGACAGACCAGGGAGGTGGCTCTAAAAATAGTTAAATCAAGAGTTCCTGAGGGCCTGAGTTAGAGTAATGAAAACAGGAATAGAAAGGAAGGAAATTATTCCCCCAAAACTTCAGAGGTAGACCCAAAAATAGCATAACAATAGGTTGATTATAGAAGGCAAGGAGATAGATAATATATTTAATGCTTTAAATGAAAATCTTTTGTAAGTAAAGAATCCAGCACAGAGCACAGTTCAGCAAAACTTGTATGAAGCAGGTGGGGCAAAATTGGCAAGGGTTGACTCTTACTGAGTGCCTGCTATGGCCTCATTACAATGGACAACTTGACTTTTTCACGCCTGGGCAAAATTACAGGGTCACAAACAACAGTAGCCAACATAAGAGGAGAGGATATTAAGTCAGGAATTGCATAAATCCATTCCATCTTAACAAACTTCGTTAAGGTCCTTGAAAGACATGCAGGTGATAATGTTCAAACAGCGGTTATTAATACGACACTACAGATTGGGAGAGAGATTAAAAGAAGCAACAGATTTTAGAAGCATTCAAGTACAGGATGTAATCTGTGCCTTGGAATCGCTGAGAGAAAGAAGTGTGAAAAAGGTGAATGTTATTACTCATGTAATGAAATGAGCAAACTCTAGAATTACGTATTTATAGTTATGACATGGATAGGGCCTGTAATGGACAAGATAGCCTACGTCCTGTTGAGATAACAGAAAAAACCCAAATCACAGTGGAATTTCACATTCCCATTAGTGGCTAATCAGATGAAACTGATCTAAATGTACTCCAAATTAAAATTCAAAATGAGGGGCACCTGAGTGGCTCAGTCGATTAACCATCCAGCTCTTGACTTCAGCTCAGGTCATGATCTCATGGTTCGTGAGTTCAAGAACCGACCCCCCCACCCCTGTCCCCATTGGGATCTATGTTGACAGGACGGAGCCTGCTTCGGATTCCCTCTCTCTCCCTCTCTCTGCCCCTTCCCCCTTGTGATCTCTCTCTCTCTCTCTCTCTCTCATAAATAAATAAAATAAATAAATAAATAAATAAATAAATAAAATTCAAAATGATTCTGATTTAAATGTCTTAAATCTGTTATAGTCTTACAGAAAAATAGTATTATTGAAGTAGAATTCTACATATCTCAAGAATTTAGGCCATACTAAATTATAGCTTATCATTTCTGTGGTTTGACAAAACTTATTTTTAATTCAGGGCAAATTATTGAGTTATAATCACTTCGTCAGAATTTGGTAAGTATTTACTGAATGAAAAAAAAATGGGTTTCTCTAAAAAATGTGCCTGTCAGGGGTAAATCATATCTTCCATAAAGTCTTCAAGAGTGATCAAAATACTGGTAAGGAATATGTTTTATTTCACCAAAAAAAGGAATAACTTCAGCATGAGTGAAAGAAAGTGCAGTTATCTTCAAAACGTATATAACCAAGCTATGTTTAAGAGACAAGTAAGTCAATACACAAAATTATTCCTAAGAACCTTGGCAAAACAATAAAGCAAAGTTTCTGCTTAGAATAATCAGGTAAATAGATCTTAGGTTTATAATTTTCTCTCTCAGCTGATAAGTAATTCTTGGGATTTCAAGTCAGTTATTAGAAGCTGCCACTGAAAAGAGTGATGTGGGGTAAATTTCCCCTGGGGTATTCTTTTCTTTTTAAGATTTTATTTTTAAATAATCTCTACACCCCATGTGGGACTCAAACTCACAACCCTGAGACCAAGAGTGCCATGCTTTTTTTTTTTTAATTTTTTTTTAACGTTTATTTATTTTTGAGACAGAGAGAGACAGAGCATGAACAGGGGAGGGGCAGAGAGAGAGGGAGACACAGAATCGGAAGCAGGCTCCAGGCTCTGAGCCATCAGCCCAGAGCCCGACGCGGGGCTCGAACTCGCGGACCGTGAGATCGTGACCTGAGCTGAAGTCGGACGCTTAACCGACTGAGCCACCCAGGCACCCCAAGAGTGCCATGCTTTATCGACTGAGACAGCCAGGTGCCCCCTGTCCCCAGGTGGATTCTTAGCACCCTACCACAGGGAAATATTTAGGCGCTTAAAGATACCAATTTGCCATAAAACAATGATGCAGGAAAGTTTCAACCTATCCATGTGATTAGACTGTTAGTTTAAATTATTTGGAGGATCCTTATTGCTTAGAGGACATAGACATTCTTGAATCAAGTGCACTATTCAGAAGGATTTATTTATTTGAAGACAGATGTAGGTTACTTTTTTTTAAGTGAGAAAAATACCTTGAAATTTTACTCTGGCTTGACATTTTTTACCTTAAGAAAGAAGACATTTAGATATTCTCTCCAAATAGCAGTTTTATTCTAATCCTTAGCACCAAATGCTATCATCAAGAACTTTCCTTTCCTGTTAGAGAATATTTTTTTAAACCCAAGCATGGTCTTTTTAACTCATTCTAAAAATGGAAATTTCTGAATTCAGTTTAAATTCTTAGTACACATATCTTTAATGAACAACTTTCATAATCATTACAGTGTCTCCAGTGGCCCTTGATTTGTCTTAGAATTCTCTATTTCTGTTCTTTCCCTTCTAGCACCCCTAATGAAATGAATGAATGCATAATCATAGACTGGAGTTTTAATTGAAGTTTGAAATTTAACTCAATTTTGCCTGAAAAACATCATGCCAAATTTGTCTATGTCTATACTGTTTTATTGTAAAACTGGTTTGAATTATTATTCATCAAATAAGTTGAGATCTATCATCATCGTCCCCCTTGGTTTTTCAAAATCTCCCTCTAAGCACACCAGAGAATTCCCAAGAAAAAGTGGAATGCTTGTAAAGGGAGAGAGAAGACGTCAAGTGGACTCTATTGCCAGTCCATACCCAATGGACACGGTCTGACTGCCACCACTGAGGCTACAAATTGTAGACTTAGCCTCCCCAGTCTCAGACCAACAAGTTCCAAGGCTGACCATCTGTGGTCCTATCCTCTCTAGGGGTTTAGGAATGACTTGGCTCCTGCTCAGCGGGACAGAGAGCCCTTGGACACCTGCATGCCCCAGAACTTCAGCCTTCCCTGTACTCTCAGCGTTGTGGGCCAGACTGTGTTTCAATCTGCTATTCTTGATCTTGGTGAACGCTCCACTTAGCTGGGGACAAAGAGACTGCTGTCAGCACTCCACTGATTGGACCAGCTCAGTCCAATCCCGATATGAGTCCCAGCCCCCTGCCTGATATGAGTGTTCCCAATGAGACTGTGAACTAAACACAAGTTCAAAGTGAATGGTAACTGATCCTACGCTTTCAACAGAGCAGTGTGGCAGTCCATCCCATACGGAGAGTCTTCCCCGTATCTGGTCTCACCTATTCCCTTCACAGTGAAGCCTTTTGCCTTTGTCCCCATAAGCCCTGCCGTCTGTCACCCTGCATACACTGGATATGACGATGTATACCAGATGGCCGAGAGATTAGCTGGATTTGTGAGTGATTACCAATTAAGTCGCTGATGTGGGAGAGGGAACAGACAGCTAATGCAGGGAGTTGAACCCCAGGCTGAGAGATGGAGATATCCTGCAACAGCACTAATACAGATTTTTGAGAAGGAAAAAAGGACAAGACAAAAACGGTATTCCAGATGAGAACGCAATGCAGGCAGAGGATGGAAAAGACTGGGGAGAGTTGCATGAAAACAAATCTTTAATAATTGGCCTGGGCCTGGGTACTTCTGTAATGCAAAAGATAAGGTATATTTTTAATTTTTTTTAAGTTTATTTATTTTTTAGAGAGAGACAGACAGACAGAGCTCGAGAAGGAAAGGGCGAGAGAAAGAGGGAGACACAGAATCCGAAGCAGGCTCCAGGCTCCGAGCTGTCGGCACAGAGCCCGACGCGGGGCTTGAACTCACAGACTGAGAGGTCATGACCTGAGCCGAAGTCGGACGCTCAACCAACCGAGCCACCCAGGTGCCCCTAGATAAGGTATATTTTAAAAAGAAAACTCCAGCTGTTGCTAGTCAGTCAATGAATGTGCCAAACGTTGTTCTAAGCATTGGACAGACTGCAATGAGTGTAGCACAGCCTCTGGTCCCCAGGAACCATCATTATAATGAGAGGGACTAAGAATGTGATGGGCACCGGCCATCACTTTATTCAACACACATTCTCTAGCCTCCTCCCTTCGTGCCTTCCTCATGGAGGTTAGGGTCAGATACTCCCCTCCCAATCTCTCAGGTCCACCATCTAGGTGATCTTATTTAGGCCAAGACAGTGTGAGGGAAGATCTAAAGGGGCACTTCTAGAAACTTTTGCTTTTTTTAATAAAATAAACACACAGCCTGTGCCAGCCCATTTTCCCCCTGCCTGCCTCGAACATGAAAGGAATACACAGAGCTAGCAGGAGGCAACAGCATGAAGATAAAATATACACACTAAGGATGGCCAGGTAGGAAAATAGAAGGAGAATCCTGATAAGCTGTCTGGGCAGCTGGGCTAACCTGGTAACTACCTAACTCTTCCTGTTATATGAGAAAAATGAACTCCATTGCTGATACCAACTGCTGAAACAGAGCTCTTTGTAGCAAAGCAACCAAATCTGACCCAGGGAGATTACAAAAAAAAAAAAAAAAAAAGAGTATTTTAAAGAATATGGAGGGGTTTACAGAATCTATGAGATGTCTAAAGAATAAGGCTCAAGGGGCACCTGGGTGGCTCAGTCAGTTGAGCGTCCGACTTCGGCTCAGGTCATGATCTCGCGGTCCGTGGGTTCGAGCCCCGCGTCAGGCTCTGTGCTGGCAGCTCAGAGCCTGGAGCCTGTTTCGGATTCTGTGTCTCCCTCTTTCTCTGACCCTCCCCTGTTCATGTTCTCTCTCTCTCTGTCTCAAAAATAAATAAAATGTTAAAAAAAAATAAAAAATAAAATAAAAAAAGAATAAGGCTCAAACTTAAGACTCCAGAAACAACATAGCAAACCTTGCATAGAACTGACCCGATGAGGAAAGCCGCTCTATACTGCAGAGCTGGAGACACCCCCACCAAAAAATCAATTCCCCCGGGAGTCTGCTGGCTTACCTTGTTCTCTTCCAACCTGCACAACTGCCTGTGCCTTAGGGGGGAAAAAAATGAAAATATGAGGCTTGTTCCGTTCCTACAGGAAGAAATAATGTCTGCCCTATGAAAATCCGTAAGGTGGGTAATCTCCCAAACTCAAAAAGGGATTCAGATGCTAAGAATCTAAAATGAAGTCCAAATATACACAGCTATGGTGGGTTGTTTGCAAAAATGATTACCAGTATGTATTTTTTCTCTATAGCCACACCCCTTTACAATGTAATCTGTAAATTAAGAGGTGATGTCTGTTCCCCACTCCTTGAATTTGGGCAGCTTTGACCAATAGGATGAGGCGGAAGTGACAATATGCCAAAACCTCAAGAGAACGGATGCACTCTATTCTGACAGTCCTATTATCTACCACATAAATAAGCCTGGGCTGGCTGGCTAGATGATGAGAGAAACCTAATCCAGGTGCCCCAGTCACCCCAGCCAACAGGCAACCAGCCCTCAGAAGCAGAGCCACCTACCTGACCATATATGCATGAGTAAGCCCAGTCTAACCCAGAAGATCACTCACTTGAGCCCAGTCTAATTGGCTCACTCAAAGAACTGTGAGTTCGGTGATTGCTTTAGCCACTAACTTTGGGGTGACCTTCTATGCCATAAGAGCTGAACGAAATACAGGAAGAAAGAAAGAAAGAAAGAAAGAAAGAAAGAAAGAAAGAAAGAAAG
>NC_064812.1:75428895-75452851 GCF_023721935.1 Panthera uncia
AAGAAAGAAAGAAAGAAAGAAAGAAAGAAAGAAAGAAAGAAAGAAAGAAGAAAAGGGGAAGGGAAGGAGAGGAGAGGAGAGGAGAGGAAAGGAAAGAAAGGGAAAGGAAAAGAAAAACAGAAGGAAAAACAAACAAAAATAAAGATGAAATAAAGAGAAAATGAGTAAATAAGATAATTTGACACAAAAATGATTTGAAAAAGATAAAAGTAGGTTAATTTAGTAGAAAGCAATAAGAGCTACTTAGTTTCCCAGGGAAGTCCTCTCTGAGAAGGAAACATATAAGGGGAAAACTAAATCTGAAAGACAAAAAATGCTATTCAAAGATATAGAAGAAATGTACTCCAAACAGCAAGGACAGCATGTGCAAAGGCCCTGAGACAGGAATGAGGCCAGTATGGCTGGAAAATATGAACAAAGTAAAAAGTAAAGAAAGGTAACATCAGAGAAACTGAAAAGAGACCAGATTATTTAGGGCTATCTAGGCCATAGTAAGGAGTTTGGAGTTTATTTCCTGAGTAATCTGATTTATATTTTAGAGTTCACTCTGCTTGCTACTAGGAGGATGGATGTTAGAACAGGAGTAGAGGCTGGATCCTCATTAGGTTGTTACTGTAATAGTGTTGGGAAATCTTTGTACCTTCTGCTCAGTGTTGCCACGAAACTAATCCTGCTCTAAAAAACACAGTATTTTTAAAAATTGGGGGGGAAATGAAAGAATGGATCTCTAAGAGATTAGTAGGAGAAAGAGATACAGGCAAGGAGAAAGTCGACAGCACCTGATACTTACCGAAAGCTGCTCTATGCCACGTCCAGCCCCTGGAGTCACTGGGCCTCTGTAGGAAGCAATATGGACGAGTGGAAACAGTGGGGACTTTGGAATCACGCAGACCAGGAATCGGATCTAAAAGCTACCGCTTATTATTGTGTGCACTAGGGTGAATCACCCATCTGAGCCTCCCTATATTCTATAAAATAGAAATAAAAAAAGCTATGTCCTGGGCTGCTTAGTTCAACGAGTAGCATAGGGAAAGTGCCTAGGTACTTTTTAAATGGTAGACATTCTAGAAGTGTCTGTTTAATTCCTTCACGTTTTACTTCCCAGGTGGAAGATCCAGTATCTGAGTAGAAACTGAAAGCCAAGGGCCACTGAAATCAAGGTAGCCCTGTGTCTGGAGCTGTTATAAAGTCAGCAACCTCCTTTCTTCCTGTAACTCTCACTCAACAGCATGTTCCCCCCATTACTCTCACTTACCTGCACCTACAGGCTGCCAACACTAGCTTGTGACCTAACACGGCAATTACAAAACCTCAGGCTAGACTGAAGTGTCAGCTTGTGTCCTTTTCTGTTGCCAAAGCCCATTATCCAGATCCTTCCCGGGGCCCTGCTTCCTGCCACGGTGGGATCCTAACACCGCAGCTACTTTCCTAAACTCCAGCCCGACTGCTTGCTCTAATCTTCCAAACGTGCTTCCTGCACCAGTCTGCATTCTGAGCCCAGCTCCGAACGTCAGTGCCATGATTAACGTTCTCTGGGTCCCTCTCAGTCCCACACTGGCCTCTCCTACTGCTTCTCCATTCTTCTATTTGCTTTTTCACACCCAACTGCCTTCCATATGCTCACAACCAGTTGCACTCCTCTGTGACAGGCCATCCTGAAAGCCTTGTCCATCGTGGAAGCATTGTTCTTGCAAGATTGCTTCTTTAATCTTTACAGCACAAAGGGTTCTTCTGCATTTGGACTGCTTTTCCATCCCTGCGAATACTTTAAATTCAACCATGCTCCATAATCTGCAGCTATATTCACAGCATAAAATCACAAGTTGACCTGCCAATGGATACTAAATTCTTCATCAAAGGTGGATTAACTCTACTCTAAATGTAATTCAAAAATAGCAATGGCCATAAGGCAACATGATGGGACAGCTTTGCTTTGTAGGAGGAGAAATTCGCAAGACAGGATTTAAAATGGACTAAACTTAACAGTATGAAATGGCATTTTTGCTGTAATTTTAAGCTTTGTAGAATTTATAAATATATCTGAGGGAAAAAAAAATACCAAGAGGGCTAAAGAAAAAAAATACATTCGAAAATACAAAAAAAAAAAAAAAAAAAAGTAAGAGAGCTTTCCATAGACTGACAAAAATTAAAAATGGAAAAAGTCCTTAGGCCACCTTGTTCATTTCCCTGCCAGCATAGCTCACTCTCGAGTGTTTGTCCAGTCTAATTTTAGATGACCTAAGAGTTTTGGCTTCAGGCACTTTATTTGTAAAACCATTCCACTGTCTAAGGAACCTCCATAAGTTGTCAACCCCTCCAGTTCTTCAGCCTAAATTTTAAAGTTTCCAATACGTTCCAAAGGTTTCCTTGGCTTTCCCTGGTTGCAACATCCAGATACAGTACTAGAGGGAGAATTTCCTCTTCCTTGTCAGATCTATCTTTAAAATACCTAAGAGAGATGAAGCCTCACCAAAACCAGGATAGGCATTCTCTAAAGATCCCTGGACTAGTAGAGGAGAACTCGAGTCCTGGTTTCCTTGTTTTCAATATTACAAACTATGCCAGAGTCTTAAGTATGTCTGAGTTACATTTTGCTTCCCACTGTCCAAATAGTTCATTGAAAGACATCATAAACACTAACAGTTATCAAATGGCTAATACATGCCAGTCATTAAAGCAGGTGCTTTATACGCACTGACTCTGAGCTTACAACAACCCTGCACGGCAATTATTCATCTCCTTCTACATATGAGGAAACTGAGACTTGTCTTGGGTCCCATGGCCAGTTAAATGCACGCTGGAGCCAGTATTTCCGTTAAGTTCATCTGGCTCGAACTCTTGCTTTTTCTGCTGCCGTATGCTGAGCCCTGATCCAGGGCTCTCCAAATCCAAACAGAAGGCGTGTCCTGATCCAGGCAGCATGTGAGGATAAAGAAGAAGCAGAATACTACACTTCCTAGGACATCAGCTGCCTCTAAGAGCTATCTCTAGAGACAGGCTCGGAGAGAAGTGGGTGAATATTGTAGGTCCGTGCGTGCAGACCCATTTTGAAGAGGGGATTGGTAAACGGAGTTAACTTGTGGGCAAGAGGAACCTAGACTCAAAGGCGAGGGGAAATGCCAGGGTATGGAGTGGAGTCTAAAGTTCCCACCTTCCCTAACCACTGATATTCAGCAAGCACATTTTCATTGCTGATCATTCTAGGGTGGCTTCAGGCATCCTGGATCTATATTATCCAAGGCTTTAATTTTTTTTTTAATCTTTATGTATTTATGAGAGAGAGAGAGAGAGAGAGAGAGAGAGAGAGAAAGAGCAAATGGGAGAGAGAAAGAGAGAGAGGGAGACACAGAATCCAAAGCAGGCTCCAGGCTCTGAGCTGTCAGCACAGAGTCCAACACAGGGCTCGAACTCACGAACCGCGAGATCATGATCTAAGCCAAAGTCACCACGTAACGGACTGAGCCACCCAGGCGCCCCATCTATTATCCAAGGCTTTGAATCAGGGTCTGAACAGACTTATGGGACCAGGTGTTTTAAGGAAGCTACCCCAGCCCCTAAGAGAAAGAGTAGGACTCATTCCTGCAGCTGACTCGATAATCCCAAACACCCCAGACTGACAGAGGATGGAGATTCGACACGAGTGAGCAAAGCCTTCCTTGCAACAGGGAGGAGCACATCTGCCCAGGAAGGTGAGTCATTAATGCCCCCGTGCTCTTCAGCCTTCAGAATCGATCCTACGTTTCAGCTTCTTGAATCTTTATGGGTAAAACATGCTGACTAGACTCAACGTCAGTTTTCTTACTTTTCTCCCTCAGTTGGAGGGAAATGTGGAGAATCATCAAAGGAGCCGGTCTGTAGTTACTGATTTGCAGCTGTGTGTACTGTGATAACGCAAGTGGAAATCTGGACACTTGAAGCCCCTGACTTCCCTTTCCTAGACAAAAGCTATGTTGATTAGATTGGCAGTTCCCGGAACAACAACACCAACACAGCTCTTCAAACTTGCTGTAGATTTCGAGTCGCAACTCTCACTGACCGTATATCCAACCTTCAGAATGAAGCGTTGGAACAAAAACAATTGGAAGGTTAATTAAGAATCTGCTCATTTGGGGAAATGATTTCATTTCCCTCATTTTTCAAGGGACAATAAATAGAATTCTAAGAAGGGTATGCGTCCAAATCCCAGCCCTGTGGCTTATAGCGTATACGACTTGTGTTGAGGCACTTAACTTTCCTGACATGTTTTGCCAGCTGAAAAATGTCTACACTAACACCCAGCCCCCAGTGTGCTGTCAGAATTAAATGAAGTAACTTGCTTAGCACAGTGTCTTCTGTGCCACAAATGCTGGAGTCCTTCCTTTGACCCACCGGACAAAAAAAACAAAAAAAAACAAAAAACAGAGCAACTCATTTTGTGAAACCATAATGTATTCTTATTTGAAAAGAACCACATCCTCCTGGGACCCTTGTTAGAAATTTTTAAATATTTCACTTCCAGGGGCGCCTGGGCGGCTCAGTCGGTTAAGCAACTGACTTCGGTTCAGGTCATGATCTCACAGTTGCGTAAGTTCGAGCCCTGCATCAGGCTTCCCACTGGGGCGCCGAGCCCACTCGGGATTTTCTGTGCCCCTCCCTCTGTGCCCCTCCCCCTCTCAAAGATAAAATGAACAAATATTTTTTAAAATTACAAAATAAAACATTTCCCTTCCAGAGCAAAAATCCAAGGCAAAAGACACGAAATACAGAATTATCCTGTAAACTTTCAACTACTTTCTGTCAACTAATATCCTTTAAGAAATTACTCGATTTCTCTGAGCCATTTCTCACTCTATAATTAGAAAACACTTCAATGCTTCCAACTTCTCCTGTGTGAAAATGTCTACCAAGTTTCTCACCAATGGAATGTATCCAACCAAGTCTGAGGTTATCAATGTACCGTGTGAAAAGCCAGGGGAGCACATTGACGAAATGCCTAGTCTGACAACGGACACACCTAGATCTGAGCCCCACCTGTGCCCTTTCTAGCTCTGTGTCCTGGGTCATCACACAGTCTAAGCCTCTATCTCCTCATCTACAATAAGGTTATCATATCTGCCTTAAATTTTATTTTGAGGATTTAAAGAGAGGAAGTAACATAGCACCAAGAAATCATGTTAGCCACAATTACTAACGCTTAGCAATTCGCAACACGTGTGACTGCTCCATAACATACTTACCAAGTAGGAAGGACATGTGAATTTAATAACACATTATTCATTATTTTGTACAAACAAAAAAGTAATTATTCATAAAAGGAAAACCACATAGACCGTAAACTTGGCATGCAGATTCATTATTTCTAACATTTTTCTTTCAGTTACTATAATGACAGTAGCCTTTTCTCCCTTACATGGAAGTCACATATAAACAACTGACATTTTTTACACCAAAAATAGTTTCTTCCCATTACTCAGATAGCTTTCTCTTAAAGTTTTCGTTTTATATTTAAAATTGTTGAATAGTAGAGCAACTACAAATATCAGCATCATAAAGAAATCTAAAGCATATTCTGATTGATGAATTTAATCAAGCCTGGTTGTCAGAAATAGCTATCAAATTTAACCCTAGGCTATTGATAACACTGTCCACACCTAGGATTGCCTCACCACCTTATTCCTGTTGGCCAGAGCTGTAGGGAGTCTTATCTAGGAAACAAAGCCCATGAATTTCCGGACCCAAAGTGGAAAGAGATTAACTCTTGTCCTGAAATAAATCACTTCCTGGTGTTTTTGCTTTCAGACGTCTAACATTTTCCCTGCAGTTTGGGATATGACCAGAACTGTTACGTTCTATGACAAAGATAATTTATTACACTCAGATCCCAAATCAAAATGGGAACCCCTAGGTTGGAATCTCTTCCTTGTGACCCACGCGACATCATTTTTTTTTTTTTAACACAAGCTGTCAATGGTTCTTTGATATCTCACATACCTTTGAAAGACGTCTTTAAAGCCTGAGAAGAGGCCCAATGTAAATTAGGTCGTCTTTAAGCAATGCAAGAGAAGTACAAATACACTCTGTGGTTGCTAATAAAGTTGTTAAGCGAGCAGATGTCCAAGGCTGATTACCAGCCTTAATCAGTGGTAAGAGTCTGACATATTCATTCATTTTTTTCTTTTCTCCTTAGGATATGTAAATAGCACATGGGCTGGGAGATTTCTAAGGCAGCAAAGTGTGAGTGATTGAGAAAGCGGTGTCCTCCTCTCTGCTCATACCCGCAGGGTAAGAAAGAACTCTCCCACCAGTTAGGTAACCATGATGCTGAGGAAATGGACATCTTCTATGCTTCCAGTGATCAAGTACCCCGCTGTTTCCAGACACCTCAGTGGCTTTTCTGCATCTCAATAGCATTGTTACGTTAGGGAACAACTAATTCAGGTCGTCGTAAGACCATCCATCGTCTTAGAGTGAAGGAATTGCTTTTGCAGAATCCCTGAGTCACAGTTTTGCATCCCCTTCTTCACTTCATCTAAAACTGGAGGGCTCACTGGTTGAGGACAAGTTAGCTCCAGATATAAGAAAGTTCTGATTCACACTGTGCCAAACCGATGTCCGCCCTTTTGTAGAAGTTCTGTGCTTGACAGCAAAGGGAGTTTCCGTGTAAATTGTGGACACGTCCCCCACGGTGGCTTTTGACAGGGAGCCTCTGGATGGGATTAGCTGTTTCTCCAAACTCTTGGCAGAAAGGCAGGCATTAAACATGAAGGAGCCTGAAAATAGGTGATAGGACCCCAAACGCCTGGTTGGAGTTCTAGGGCAAAGTTCTAACTCCTGGCTGAGCCAGCCTAGATTGCAAAATCATAAGGAGTAATAAATTGCCATCTCAGGTCCCTCCGATTTTAATTTGCTTTGGAGTGGTTGGTTATGCAGCAATAGATAACTGAAACACGGACACATTCTCCAAGTTCCAAATAGAACTTCACAGACTCACTGAAGCCCGGTCCTAGGCTCCTTGGAGAACCATGAGACGGAGTTTGAAGTCCCTGGACTGGAATATTCCCAGGCCCCAGTCTTACGAACCTTGGGCTGCGTTTTCCAGTACTTGTCCCAAATGATGCTATTCTACGGTAGCATCTTTTCTGTTTGTACAGTAGCACCACCCTTAGGCCTCTCTCGGATCATTCCCCCTGCTTTGAAGGCCACCTCCCACCTGAATTTCCTCTTACCAAAACCCTCACCATCCTTTAGACCCATCCCTGTGCCCTGTCCTCAAATATGCCTTTCCTTATCTTCTCCCCGGTGGTGCAGCCCACTACCGTCCATGGTCATCGGTGGAGTGGAGTTCAGAATGACTTTTGCTACCAGGATCTCTCCCTCCTTAGACTCTCAGGATCATTATTTCACAGTTCCTCATGGGACTCTTATTGTCCCTTTTATCGTAATGATGTGCGTACTTTGTTTCCTCCCGAAAGTACTCTGAGGAACTGCTTCCCTCACCTCTGCATGCCCCTTCGTGCCTGCTTCCAGCCCTCCTCCTTCTAACTCCACCAGTAGTGGCCTGGCTCGGAATAATGATGCCGTAGGAATCCGTGTCCGAGCAAGGCCTTTGTAGTCGTCGGATTCCCTCACCTGCAAAGCTGCGTGACACTGGCCCCAATTGTGCCAATCAGGCCCCTGTTAATAGGACCCCAGAATATTTGGAAAGAGCTCAGGGCTTGAGTCAAATGGCCCTGCTCCATGCATGAATCCTGGGCATGCTATTTCCTAACTGGATGAACCTGAGGAGACTATTGAACTCCCTCTGTGTTGTCTTCTCCCTCTGTAAATCGGAGCTGTTCTAATCCCATAAGGTTGTGTTGCTTTAAATACCATGCATGCCCAGGGTGCCTGGGTGGCTCAGTCGGCTAAGCGTCCGACTTTGGCTCAGGTCACGATCTCGCGGTCCATGAGTTCGAGCCCCGCGTCGGGCTCTGTGCTGACAGCCTGGAGCCCGTTTCGGATTCTGTGTCTCCCTCTCTCTGACCCTCCCCCGCTCATGCTCTGTCTCTCTGTCTCAAAAATAAATAAACATTAAAAAAAAATTTTTTTAAATACCATGTATGCTCAACACCTCACCTAGTGACTGATACCTAACACAGAATGTAAAATGTTGGGATAAAACTCTGATGATTGACTTTATTGTTACGTTGCTATAAATCAACTCCTCGCCTCATTATACTGTTGTCAAGGGGGATTTTTTTTTTTTTTCGCAAAAAGTAAAGCTCTGAAATTAGATACTACTTAACTGTAACTCAAAGCATTCTCAAATTTGAGGGAAAGGCTACTGTATTGAGAGCTTGTCTCCCCGACTTCATATCAAACTCTATATTCTTTTCAAACATGAAACTAGAAATAAGTTCACTAATCAATTCTCTTTCTCCTGATGTTATTTTTTATCTCAGTATTAAATGAGACAAAACACTGATAGTTTGGCCTCCCTCTCTGCTCACAGTAAGGATGGCTGCATCCTGAAAACTGAATGCCCACACGGGTGACACAGCACAGTTAGCAGACATTTACGCCTCTTTTCTGTTTGCTTTGGAAAGACCGAATGGAAAGTAGGGTCTACGCCTCACTCAAGGCACTATGTCTCATTTTTCTTGGAAAAAAGGAGGGTGATGACTGATTTATCCAAACACGGTTTAGACAGCTGGTCTACTTTGTATCCTCCCTGCAATCAGGGGTCACAGTTTTATGACAAAATAAAGAAAAGGGATTAGGATACATTGAGCATTGTAAGAGGCGGTACAATAGAAGGACAGAGCATCTGAAGATCTTTGTTTATAGTAAAGATGTTATTATTAGCAGAAGTTTTTATGCCAAGATGATCAAGAGTGAGTGCGGACACCTCAAAGGCTCAGTTGTACCTAGTAACAAGTAACTAAAACTCTGATCGGGTTCTAAAATACGTTAGCAGACACGCATATAAATAACTCCTTAGAAAATTACTTATTTTGAGGATGAAAATGACACAGTCGAACCATGCAAACTCTTGACACTACAAACCCACCAGTGTGTGACCACTGGGGTGGGTCAGGGGAATAGTGCCCTGTTAGCAGAGGACGTGTGTCCTGTGTGCTGGTCTGTCGCTTGCAAGGAGTGGACAATGAGCACAGAAAAATGGATGATGGCAAGGACCAAGCCTTTCCTTCTATGCTGAGGCTGGAACCACCTCATACCTACTTACGCTAATGAATCGGAAATGTGTTTTAACAACTGATTCCTATTTATACTCTGCACAGCCCAATTCCTTAGAGCACTTTTCTGCTTTCAACACTAAAAGAACTATGTAATCCCAAGAAGGTTCCAGTCAGGAGGGTCCTTGGAGGTTACCTAATCCAATACCAGAGCTTTACAGATAGCATGCTGATGTCCAGACAATTAAGTGACTTGCCTAAGGCCATACAGCTAATATGTGGCGAACCTGGAATTACTTCTCATTTCAAAGGTTGGGTGACTTTAATTAAATTGTTGACAAAGTCACTTTCTCTAAATAATTGTTTATTGATCCATGGGAATAAATGAACTCCCGTGACCGCACTTCTTGATAGACATGCAGCCAAGTAGGTCTAACGACAATCCGTTGAAAACACCACGTGAAGACCATTTTCCAAACCTAGCAAACAAGCTCCATTGCCTGAGTGAACTAACCCCTTAATTTATAACCCAAGCTTTCCTCTGTCTTACTGTTCTTGCTCACAAAAGATAACAAGTAAGACTAGACCTTGGGGAAAAACCCAACCCCACGTTCCAAAAATGGTGAGTCAGGAGCATCAACTTTCAATGGAGGGGACAATGTGTTGTGAACGGAGTCATTTCTATGTGTTAATTGTGTCCCCCTCAAAAGATCATTAACGTCCTAGCCCTCGGTAGTTGCTTCCTGCTTGGAAGCAGGATCTTTGCAAATGATGGAGTCAAAGGGAGGTCATTAAGGTGGGCCCTAACCCCATATGGCTGGTGTCCTTATAAAAAGGGGAAATATGGAGACTGACATGTCCTGAGAGAGAATACCACATGAAGATGAACTCAAAGATCAAGGTGATGCTTCTCCAAGCCAAGGATCACCAAGTATTGCCAACAAACACCAGAAGCTGGGAAGAAGGCAGGCCACTGATCCTTCTCTCTCTCTGCTCTCAGAAGGAACCAGCCCTACTGACATCTTCATCTTGGGCTACTAGTCTCCAGAACTGTGGAAACAATAACACTCTCTCATCTAAACCACCCTGTTTGTGGTAATTAATAAGGAGGGGTTCCTTTTTTCCCCCCTTCTTCCTCCTTCATGTCCTAAAATGTGGTTCAATGGCTTCGCAGCCATCTTGGACCATAAGGCAATCCAGGGAATGGGAGCCAGCCACAGCAGAATGAAAAGATGGAAGAATTCTGAGTCTCAGCATTCCAGATCCACCGGATCAACCCTGGACTGTATTTCACATTTTTTAGGAAGAAAGAAATACATTTAAATCCATTTTTCACGTTTCGGTTACGTGCAACAGAAATTATCTGAGAGAAACACCTGCTATTTGCCAGGCATTACACTAGAAACAAATCTCCCTCCACCTTCCCCACCCCCAAAACACACATACAGACGAAAAGTAAATAGTTTGGGTATTTCGACAATGCCTGATCTACTGAAGCAATCACAAATAGATCACACTGACTATAAACATTTCTTCTAAAGATTTTAGAGAAATGCTCAAGGGACCCCGAAATTTTAGGAAACGTTCTCAAATCCATGACTTTAAAACAGATTCTTCTCCGACACAGAGTGGATTTTTTTCACCTGTATCTACAAAGGGAGGTCTAGCTTCCCATCGCTTTCTGCACTGAAAGACCATTCTGCTGAAAATAATTACCTCAAAACCAGTGGGAACATTTTTCCCTCTCCATCCTACCTGTTAAAAAGTAAAGCTCTGGAAGCCTATATTTTTACTTCACTTTTCCTCGGGAAGCCTCTTGATAATAAGTGAAATGTCTGTGACCTTGATAAGCTTTGAATTATGCTGTTAAAATAAAGCCTTTTGTAGTTTCCTGAAGGGTGTTTGGATCTGAACTGTAAAAGAAAAAAATTGCTTCGATATTGATGCCCATATTAAATTGGCCCTTTTACCAGAATATAATGGAAGTTCTCTACTCATTTTGCCAAGTGCAGGCATCCCTCTGTAAGTCTAAAGCCCTTAACTGATGAATAACAATAGTACATTCTGTGACTAAAGCAAAGTTTGACAAAAATATGTCAAACAGGCATGTAGACCTAAGGAGACACAATAATTGCCTATACTGAAGAGTTTTTCCTTTAAGATTTATCTTTGGAAAAGCAAAGGCCAGATTGCCTTTTGAGCTACAGGGATTTAAGTATTCAAACCATGTGTAAGAAAAGCAGGGAACACCCAAGGCCAAGGTTAAGCCAGGAGGGGTTGGTCAGCTCTGGTTCCCCCCACCACCACCCTCAGGGCTCCCAGCAGAGGCTGACCAGGGGGTGTCCAGGACCAAGAGCACTGTCCTCAGCATTCCCCACAGGGTGAACCTGGGGCCCTGTGAACACGCCTACTCCATTCGGTCAAGTTCAACACACCTTCCCTGGCCTCGTAAGGTAGTTTTGTCTCTGTGGCCTGTAGCAGTTGCTTGTTTGAGCCCTTTGTAAATAATTAGTCAGCATTAAATCTCTTCTCTTTTCCCTTGATTTCACTTCCAGACAAGTGGGGTGGAGGCCAGGGTCTGGGGAGATAGATGTGGCTTCGAGCTCAGCTCTGGCTCTTTACTGCCTGTTGATCACAGCGCTCTGGGGCCAGCTTGGGTTGCAAAACGCAGCTCAAACAGGAGAAGGCAACCTAACTGAGCTAGGACAGCTCTTAACGAGTAAGGCGGATTAAGGCAGCCACTGGATGGAGATTCTCGAACTGAATGGCTCCAATCTGACCAGCACCTGCTCTGGCCAGTCCTTCCCACAGCAGGGAAGGAAATAGGAGGAGTGAGGCTTTGCCAGGTGAGGTCTTTCACTCTCCTCAGAGAGTACAACCTGAGATATGGGAACTTTCCTTTGATTTGGAAGGAGGAATACATAGGACCTATTTTAAGTTTTAGCATCTTGACCTACCTCTAGGATAGCCTGGGGGAAGCTCACTGCCTTCTGAAGTAGGGATTCAAGTCTTCCTGTCTCCCTCTCTTATCAGGAGAACATCGATTAATTTTGTATTGAAAGGAGTAAAAGATTATCATTAGGAAAAGGGAAGGCACGATGGGCTAAATTGTGTCCTGTCCTCACCCCCCAAATTCATATATTGAAGGCCTGACCCACAGTCCTCGGAAAGTGACCTTATTTGGAAATAGGATTAGTGCAGACACAATTCATCAAGATGAGGTGATACTGGATAGAATGGGCCCTTCATCCTATGTGACTGGTATCGTTATAAAAAGGAGAAATTTGGACACACACACGCACACACACACACACACACACACGAGGAATGCCATGCAGAAATGATGGCAGAGATTGGAGTGATACTCTAGAAGTCCAGGTACATCAGATATTGCCAACAAGGACCAGGCATGGACTGGATTCCCCCTCACAGCCCTCAGAAGGAACCAGCCCTGCTGACACCTTGATCTTGGACTTCTAGTCTCCAGACTGTGAGACAATAAATTTCTGTTTCTTAAACAACCCAGTCTACCGCGCTTCATTATGACAGCCCTACGACACTAATACAGAAGATGCCTAGCTAACCAAAGGCCCTGAACAACCTCATGCTTGTTTAGAGCAGTCATGCTTGTTTAGGGCCCAGGGCCCTCCAAGCCCAGCTTTGTGCCCACAGAGAGTAACAGTGAAGGCTGGGCTCCTCTCCAACCCTTAACCACAAGTCTTCTGTCCACGGACTGTGTGAACTGTCTCCCATCATGCCCATTTAGGGAAGAATGACCTGATGACCACTTCCTAAGGCCAATCCTACTCTTCTCCCTGTGTCACCAAGAAGGAAATTGGGTTTAGAGAACTTGGGTGCTCACCATGTTTGCACCGCGGATGTGTGTTTCAAACCCAGGCCAGACTCGGGCTCCAGACTCTACACCCCACCTTTGTCATAAACCGTGGCACAGGCACCAGGCATTTGGAGGCATTCATTTTAGTGTCACCATCAGACTCCATCATGACCAGATAGGAGAAATCCTTCTAGTAAAGAAGCCTACAGTAAGAAAACAGGCCTTTGCAAGTTGAAGACCACTGCTGTAAATCCCAAAGGATATCTGTTCCCTGAGCTGACCGGCCCTATCAAGAATACCAGGACGGAGACACCTGGGTGGCTCAGTCGGTTAAGCATCTGACTTCTTGATTTTGGCTCAGGTCATGATCTCACAGTTCATGAGTTCGAGCCCTGCATCAGGCTCTGTGCTAACACCGTGGAGCCTTCTTGGGATTCTCTCACTCCCTCTCTCTCTGCCCCTCCCCTGCTCTCTCTCTCTCTCTCTCTCTTTCTCTTTCTATCTCTCAAATAAATAAATACACAAACAAACAAACTAAAAAATATAACTAAAAAAAAAGAATACCAGGACAGGGATGAAAGCTGCCAAGCCCCACCCACAGGAGACCTGGCCTAGAATATTCTGGAGAGTTAACATCTCTGTGCAGAAAAGCCATGCACGGGCCACCAAATCAATCACATCAGCATATCTTGAGGTCAAGGTGCATTTACCCACATTTGTGATGAAATGGCCAACGTTTCAATTAGACTGTTTATAGATTGGTCCTTTTCTGCTATTTCCATGTGTTAGGCAAATGAGTGGGCCTTGGGGCCAGGAAATGAAGATTTCGGTGTCTAAAAATAATACCTAACACTTGTAAGGCATTTAAAATGTGCTGGGTTCTTAATTACCAAACCACCTTACAAAAGAGGTGTTTTATCTGCATCACATATATGGAAATGGAGACCCCAGGAGGTAAATGACCCTCTCCTGCCCTGCAGTTCTCTTTGAGAGGCCCTTCCCAACAAGTGCGCATGTCTCAGGAATCCAGACTTCCAGTATGACTGAGGGGACAAGACGCCTGGACCTCCTCCCTTTTGACCCGTTCCCAATCTCTGATCTCCTTAGGAAGCCCCATAGCAGCCAGAGCCAACCCCAAGGGCTAGACCTTCTGTTCTGGGCCTTAGGAGGAAACGAATTACGCTCTCCTCATTCTTTCTTTAGATTCGATTTCCTTCCCTATCAGGGTGGTAAGACCTGGGGAGAAGATAACAGGGTGTAGACTTAAGGGAAAGAGACCACAATTACAACTGGGATATCTTGAGTATTGTGAGACCTGGGCCTTCCAGGTCTTGGTAAAGGATGCCCCAGTGTGGCCGGCCTGCCTGACAAGCCTGCAGCACTCAGGGCAGAACCTGTAGAAACAGAAGGCATTTGACCCCTTGTTCTTTGCACAAAACCTTCAGAGACCTTTTCTCTTCTGTGCTGAACAAGGCACCAACTGTGTGGTATCTACTCTGAAAATGCTGTTTTAATCTATTCATATTGAAATCTGAATAATTATAAATTAATAGTAACACTTCACCACCCCCTAATATTACTAAAAATGTTTCTTTTAACTTATTCTAGAGACTAGTGTATGTATCCTAAACAAATGTTATCATTTTGATATGCTCCTTGGGAAAGCCTTGTCTCAAACATCAAGTAACTTGAGATGTGACTAATGCAACTATTTAAAACAAAGCAGTCATCCGTCAGTCTTCGTTTTCTTAATGGGCATGAAAATGTTACACCCATATTTACTAGTTTTACATATGACATAAGACAAGAAATTTGAAATTCTGAGCTTTGAATCCTTGGAGTAATAGAAAAGCTGCTGAGTGTTTTAGGAGGATTCATTTTAAATTACTTAATATTAACTGTAAGGACCTCATCTTTCTCTAGACAAGTTAGGGATCATCCATTCATTTGACAGCCAATGTCATATACCTTCTTAGCTCTGGTACTTTGTTGCAATAAGTAATATTTTTTTTTAATTTTTTGTTCAACGTTTTTTATTTTTATTTTTTTTGGGACAGAGAGAGACAGAGCATGAACGGGGGAGGGGCAGAGAGAGAGGGAGACACAGAATTGGAAACAGGCTCCAGGCTCCGAGCCATCAGCCCAGAGCCTGATGCGGGGCTCGAACCCACGGACCGCGAGATCGTGACCCGGCTGAAGTCGGACGCTTAACCGACTGCGCCACCCAGGCGCCCCTGCAATAAGTAATATTTATATTAATGTCCTTGAAATGCTATAAAATTTTGAAACACCTTCTCAAGGGAAAACAAAAATTATTTTCATTTGCACTTGACTGTGTTTCCATTATTCAAGTACAGGTATTGCATGTATGCTATTCTGATATTAATTCATATATTAGCAGGATGTATAATTAATCAGAATTTGGCATTCACCAACCATGCATAGAAAACAGAGGTATGCTCATAGAATGTTCTAACAATGATACCTCTTGTTGATCTTTTTTTCTGTTTCATAGTTACTAAAATTCTTTTGTGACTAAGTAAATCAACCTGGAATAAAATAATCCAGTGGGTGGAGTTTATACACCACTGACATCTGAAATGCCACAACTCACTTTTTTATAAGTTAATGGTTTGTGCTGTTCACTTCCTGCCTGACTTGACTAGTTGTCATAGGCCTGCCAAACTCCTCTAGCGTTTCCTTGTACTGAAGAAATCCCTCAGCTGTGGTAATGCCCCAGTCTCTGTTTCTCTTTTTTTTTTTTTTTTTTTTTGAGAGAGAGAGAGAGAGAGAGAGAGAGAAGCGTACAAGGGATCAAGAGGCAGAGAGAGAGAGAAGCGGGGCTCCCCCGAAGTGGGGCTCATGCTTCCCCAAAGCGGGGCTCGTGCTCACCCAAAGCGGGTCTCAATCTCACCCGATGTGGGACCTGAACTTGTGAACCGTGAGGTTGTGACCTGAGCCAAAGTCAGACGCTGAACAACCGAGCCACCCAGGCACCCTGTGTTTACAAGTTTCTAAGGGTGCTGTTTGGCCTTTATGTTATGTTGCTATTAAATTATTCTAAGACACTGAACACAGCAAATATAAACAGAAAGGAAACACCTGTTACTATAGTGTCGATGGCAAGTAATTTACCAATCACTTTGAGCCTACTCAGAATCCGCATTACAAATTTTAAACACATAAATTATGGTTGTCCAAAAGGAAGAGAGAGATTTCATAGTGTGTTTTAATGAAGGTATTATGCCACTAATTTCAAATATACCAAACGAATTGAGGCGATTGGGGATTTATTAAGAAGCTTTAGCAGTAGGAGGTTTACCTGGACTGGCTTTTCAGTCCATGAGGCCAGGCTACGGGGTAAGGGGGCTCGACTCCTACCGCCAGTCCCTGCCGGGGCAGTTTCACTGTGTGTCCCTCTGGAGATCAGCTCCGATCTCTCTAGCGTCCAAATCTTTGTCACAGCTCCTGGGGCTGCCGAGTAGCCTTGTCTCCAATCAGGGGAGTCCGAGAGCCAGCCTTGTACCCATATCCCCACCCGGAGGGTCCCGCTCCATCCCACATAAAGCTACTGACGGCCACCCGCACAGGGATGACACCAAATGTGCTACAGACAGTGCGGGTCTCCGCGGGTCACTTCCAGGACAAGTAAGATCTACTTGTGTGTATGTTGTGTGCTCGCAGTGTACTAAGCACTGCAGGTGGTGGCCTTCCACAGCCCTGCCCTTCCTATTCTCAGTTGACAGGTGGAAACGGGAAGGTGGCAGTGAAATAAACTCACACAGGCTTGGGAGACTCGGAGCAGGTGTTCTGAGCCGGAGCCACTGGCCCCCGCCTTGGTGCAGGGACCTCGGGGACCAGCCACATTCCTCTCGCTAGGGAGGGGGCACAGGGAACACAGCACTGAGCGAGGTAGGAGGGACCTCTCGCCTGCACACCTAGCAAGTGCATTGAGCCTGGGGGCCCCTGTGTGTCCCCTGTTGCTCCTGCCAGCTCCACGGCACTCAGAACAGCTAGTCACCTCATCGAAACGCAAACAAACCTCCTCTTGAACTGATAAGGAAAAAAACTCCAAGATAATATCTAACATTCAGGCAGCACTTTAGTGTATGGATGTAAGGAGCTCTGAGGCACCTGCCTGCAGACACACGCCCGGGGGAGGGGAGGGCGGGCTTCCAGCTCGGGGCCCACGTGCTGTGATCCCCCTTCCTGTGAACTTGCCCTAACACGTCCGTGCCTCTCCTCTCAGTCTACCCACTCCGCAAACGAGGAAGACGTTTGCAGCTTGAGTGTTAACTTATTGAACGTGAAAACCTGCATGAGTCCCTAATATATCCCCACTCCGTCTTGTTCCCTGAATGTTCTTTTCCTGTCCTTTGATGTGGTTCTTCTCATTTCTGTCATCCTGTGTTAGACCGTCCCGAGAGCCTCCTAAGTGGCCTTCAGGCATATAGTGAGTCCTGTCCCACCGTGAGCCACTCTCCTATTCGCCTCCGTTGTCAATAAATGTCAGCTGTTATTTCTAAAACTAAGATTATGCCTGCCACTGCTCTGCCTAACACCCTCCAAGGGTCCCCAGGGCTTTAGGGCTCATCTCCCAGGTGCCACGCATGGCCCACAGGCTCTTGAACTTAAGAACAAGTGTCCAAACAACCTCTCAAAACTAGAATATCTTAGAAACATCTGCAAAACTGCTCCACGAGAAAAATTAGTTCACTCACCTCCCCCACAGTAACCAAGCGTAGACGTTATTTAGCTCAGGCCTTTCCTGCTTCCTTTACTCGTCTTTGGTATCTTTTCCACACCATTAAGCAATCTTCTGTGTTTAAATAGAAGTTAAAGATGTCTTCCCTTTGAAACACCTGGTAAAGTTTTCTAAAACTTCAATTTTAATTACCATCCCCCCCCCAAAAAAAAAAAGACCAGGAAAAAACAAAATCACATATTTTACCTGTAATTTCCAAAGCGTCTGTAGAAAGTCCCCAGCTGCTTCCAGAAGGTCTTAACCAAGAGGGCTACAGTTTGGAACGTTCAGAGCAAAGGGCTTGGCATCGTGTGGCATCCTGTTGCTGAGATGCAGCTTAGGAGTAAACCTGGCTTTTGTTTTGTGCGGGTCAAAGGAAACAGCGATGTTTGCATTGTCCTGTGTGTTACCTGTAGCGACAGCAAACACTTCACGTAACTCCCAAACCACTCAACGACCAAGGACACAGCTACTGTGAGATTCAGGACTGTTATTATGGATCGGTGAGTAGATTGCTCTTATTCTGATTTTTTTTAAAAATTACAAACTCTGGCACACATCACTGCTTTCCCTGGTCTTTCCAGTTGCCTATAATGTCCAATAAAATAACTTATTCTAGATAAAATTAAGTTTTATTAAATGGTCAACAAAATAACCGATTTTGTTCCTTTTTCTAACCAATAGATCCTTTGCGGCATACAAATATAATTTGGCATATGAGCGTATGAGCATTTTACCTTATTTTGAAGTTGATGTTTTCAACATTTATCTTGAAAAGTATGTTTTAGTTTAGACACCGGGAAGTCAGGTCAAGTCCGCATGATAAGTGAGTCAGTTCAATTCAACAGATGTTTGTTAACTACCTGCTCCATTTAAGGCATGTGTCTGAAAAAAAAGAAAGAAAAAAAAAAGGTCTGATTTCAAAGAGTTTGCGAGTCAGTATTTTTTGTACTAAATGATTACCGAATGCACATATTATCTCTACTGTTCACTTATTCTCTCAACAACCACGTATCAGTTCCCACCAGACAGAGCAATTGTTGAGAATGCCAGCAGCCCACGGAGGTGGAGCCCCAGAAGGTGATAACTGAACCCCATCACGTGTCCTCATCATTACCTTCATTTTGGCCACCAGAACCCCTGGCTGAAGGCCTTGTACTATTCTGTGGGGTTTTGAATGGCTTTATTGAAGGATAATTGATATACAAGGAGCTATACATGTTTATGTGTACAACTGGATGAGTTTGGATGTACACAAATACCCATGAAACCACCATCCACAATCAAGGGAGTAGACATAACCATCACCTCCCAACGTTCCCTTGTTTGCCTTTGCTTTGTGTTTGTTTCGTGGTAAAAATACTTAACACGAGATCTACCCTCTTAAATGTTGGGGTGCACCGTAGAATATGTTAATTTTAGGTACTGTGAGGTACCAGGATCTCTAGCGTTTATTCATCTGGCATAAATGAAATTATAACGGCTGAGCAACAACCCTCCATTCCCCCACCCCCAGGCCCTCGCAATCACCGTCAGATCCTCTGCTTTTATGAAGCTGGCTATTTTCGTCACCTCATGTAAGTGGAGTCACACATTATTTATCCTTCCGTGACCAGTTCATCTCACTTTGCATTATGTCCTCCAGGTTCATCCATGTTGTTGCAAATGTCAGTGTTTTCTTCTTTTTCAAGGCTGAATAGTATTCCATTTTATGTGTGTATGTATTACGTTTTCTTTTTGCACTCACCGGTCAATGGACTGGTGTTTCCATACCTTCGCTACTGTGAATAATACTGCAGGGACCCTGGGAGTGCAGATATCTCTTTGGGATCCTGATCTCAGTTCCATGCTGTTTTCTATAGTAGCTACAACAGTTTGCAATCCCACCAACGGAGTACAAGGGTCCCAATTTCTCCACATCCTCACCACCATTTGTTATCTTTTTTTTAATAACAGCATCCCAACCGATGTGAGGTGATGTCTCATTGTAGTTTTGATTCACATTTTCCTGATGATTAATGGTGTTGAGCGTCTCCTCGTATCCCTATTGGCCATTTGTATATCTTCTTTGGAGAAACGTCTGTTCAGGTCCTTTACCCACTTCTTAATTGGGTTGTTTGGGTATTCTGGCTACTTAGTTGTAGTCTTGTATTTTGTTGTTTTTATTTTTATTTTTTAATGTTTATTTATATTTGAGAGAAAGAGAGAGTGAGAGAGAGAGCACAAGAAGGGGAGAGACAGAGAGAGAGAGGGAGACACAGATCCGAAGCAGGCTCCTGGCTCTGACCTGTTAGCACCGAGCCCGACACCAGGCTCGAACTCACAAACTGTGAGATCATGAACTGAGCTGAAGTCAGACACGCAACTAAGCCCCTGGTGTTGTTGTGTTTAGAGAGAGGCCGTGTGCAAAGGGAGGAGAGAGGCAGAGGGAGAGAGAGAGAATCTTAGGCAGGATCCACACTCAGCAGGGCTCAATTCCACAACCCTGGGATCATGACCTGAGCCGAAATCAAAAGTTGAACATTCCACCGAATGAATCACCCAGGCGCCCCAGTCTCATATTGTCATAATGCTTAGAGCAAAGGCGCGATCTGTTTGGTTTTCTCTTCAATGCAAAAATTATCTTTTTTGTGAGGTGGGACACACGAGAAGCAAAGTTCCTTCAAATATGCCCATAGAATGTCAATTCCAGAGAGCAAGAAAATCTATCTAAAAGAATCTGAGCGTTTGAAACACTTGGCGTTTCTTAATAAGTTAAGCAGCAGGGGGCAGGGTGGTGCAGCAGAAAGATCAGAGGCTGGCCAGCCAGAAAGAGACACCTAGGGTTGGTTTCATCTCTGCTGGGCGTTTGTTATCCAGTCTGCAAAGTAAGGAGCTGAGTTGGATAGACTTTCCTACATCAGAATATATTTTCTTTCATTCAATAATATTATTGCGTACCTACCATGGGCCAGACGTTGTGTTAAGTGCTGGAATAGATCAGTACACAGGAGTCAACAGAGTCCCTGGCAATTTAGAGTTTACCTTCTTAGAGGGGTAGTAGGCAATTTACAAGTAATTTTGTGAGTTACATTGTTTCCGACAGCACTGAATGCTACAAGTAAACCACCACTGGCCTTCCTGACCTCTCCTTTACTAATCCTGACCCCTTCAAGAGCTTTGCACACAGTGGGCTGCTTTTTTCCTTCTCCCCCCCCCCCCTCCCCCCCGTTAAGCCTCGGCTCTGAGTGTCACTCCTCTGGGACCGCCCTGGCCAATATCGGCTCACCTTCCCGCAATCACTGAACAGGACGTCTGTTGCTTTATTTGATTTTATTTGGAGCATTTGGCACGGTCTGAAACAATGTTACCAATTTACTGGAGAGTATACAATCTCCAAAGAGCCACTTTTTTCATTGATATATGCAGGTGGGCAAATGATTTTATTTTCACCTTGTCCAAAATGCCCCACAAACTATAAAATGAAGGAAATATTTCTGACCTATCTTCCGGGGATGTTCTGAAGAATACTTGTAATAAGTGGTAGGTATTGAACACATTTTACTTATTTATTTATTTATTTGTTTGTTTATTTATTTATCTACTTTACGTCTTCTTAGAGAAATCACATATATGCACCAGAAATTTGTCTCTTTTAGCAAAGGAATCTAGACAACGCCCTTAATTTCTCTAAGCCTCTGTTTTAAAATGGGGCTAATAATCCTTCCCTGCAGGATTTTTTTTTCTGCTTCTTAAACAGGATAATTGAAAGCTCCCAGCAAAGTATCAGTCATAAAGAGGGTATGCCTACTGAATCTTCACTGAATTAGAGTTAGACTTCAGTGAATATTTGGAAAAGCTTCCAGTAATACGATTCACTGCGCTCTCATACGTAACTCCTGACTTCAGAAAATGGCAACATTACCAGACAATAAAGTCAGATTCTTAATGATGTGTCACGACACAGAATGATGCCATGGGCAACGCACACGGAAAACATCCCAGCCCATACTTCAAACCCGTCAAGCAAAGAAACCACACAGGTACCAATAATACACCACCCCCCGCACCCTCTTCAGGGTCCGGTCACAAACAGCCCCAGCACCGAGGGTGCTGAGAGCACCCGAACAGCTCCAGGCAGGGGACAACATCACTGATGAGCTGGCAGGCTAAAGAATAATGCGAGACAAAGGGTCAACGTGAAGGGCACTCGGTCTCAAGGATGCAGACATGGGGCCCAGAGACCTAGAGCATTTTCCTGAGATCAAACGCCCCTATAGTAGCTGAGTCTGACCTCAAACTCGGCCTCGTGACTATTTAATCCACGGAAAAGTAGCTACTATATCCACATGGTCATGGTTCAAGATCTAAGTACACAGTGGGACAAAGGAAATTATTTTCATTCCTTCACTCAACAAACATTTATTGCAGACCTGTTTGACTGGATACAGACATTCTGAGGATTACAAATTCAATGAGCTCCCAAACAGATCTATAAATGCTTGAAAAACCTCTCTTAGCCTCCCCCTGCTCTCTGCATAGTCACTAAAGGCCAACCTGACCTCAGCCTTCACAGCAGGGGGAAGGGTCCTGATGTATTCAGAGGATACACAATCATACTATTTAAAGACAGATAGTATAGATAAAGCGTTTCTCAGAGTGTATTTTGTACTGAAGCTCAAATTAAAAAAAACATGCACAATCTTATCACATTAAGTACTCATGACTTGTGCAACAATTTGCTTGGGGTATATTTATATCAGGGAAGGGAGAAGAAGAGAGACAACATCTGCAGAAACATGGAAACCAGAGAAGCTTGGTGCATTAAGACAATGAAGTATAGTATACCAATGTGGCTGATGGTAGTATTGGGTTGAACTGTATAAATTAACTATTTTGTAAATCAGAAATGGTCACTTACCAGTAAGTCATATATATATATATATATATATATATATATATGTGTGTGTGTGTGTGTGTGTGTGTGTATATGTATATATATACATATATACATACACATATACATGTATATATACATATATATGTATATATGTATATATACATATATATGTGTATATATGTATATATATACATACATACATACACATATACATGTATATATATACATATATATGTGTGTGTGTGTATATGTGTGTGTGTATATATATATATATATATGTACATATATATATATAGTGAAGCAGTGAGAGAGGCTGCTAGAAAGGTGGGCAGGGGCCACTCCATGATGGGAGTTTAGATTTACACTATAGGCTACCAGAAGCCATTAAAGAATTTTAACAGAGGAGTGACATAGTATTTATTTTACAGTTAGTAGTCCAGTTAGTAGCTGACTAGTATTTATTTTACAGTTACCATTCTGATGATTTGGTGGAGCTTAAAGGCAATCAAACTCAACGTAAAGAAACTCGTTATGTGACTATATTAATAGAACATTAATTCAACAGTACTTATTGACTGCTGTGGCCGACAGAAGAACGGCCCGAAAGATGTCTCAAAAGACTCTGCAAATGTGCTTAAGCCAAGCACCTTGAGATGGGAGGGTTGTCCTAGGTCATGTCGGGGGGCCCAGTGGAATCACAAGGATTCTTACAAGAGGAAGACAGGAGGACCAGAGTCAAAGAAAGAGTGGAAGATGGTATGTTTTAAGGCTGGAGGAAGAGCCCACAACCCAAGGAACGCAGGGGGCCTGTAGAAGCTAAAAAAGGCAAGGAACTGATTCTCCCCTAGAGCGTCCAGAAGGAACACAGTCCTGGGGCACCTTGGTTTTAGCCCGTTAAGACCCATTTTGGACTAGTGACCTCCAGAACCGTAAGATAATAAATTTGTGCCGTTTCGAGCCACTAAGTTTGTGGTGATTTATTACAGCAGCAATAGCAAACAGTTGACTACAGTGGTAGTGAATTTTACGTGTCACCTTGATGGAGCCATCACGTGCCCAGATACTTGCTTAAACATTATTCTGGGTGTGCCTGTGAAGGTGTGCCCAGAAAAGATTAACATTTTAATGGGTAGACTGAGTAAAGCAGATTGCACTCCCCCATGTAAATGGACCTCATCCAATACATTAAAGGCCCGAATGGTACAAAAAGTCTGAGAAAGATAGAATCCACTCTTTCTGCCTGCCTGTCTTCAACCTGGGATGTGGGTCTTCTCTCCTGCTGTCAGACTTGGACCCAGACTGGAATTATACCATTGGCTCTGTGGATCTCCAGCTTGCCAGCT